>NW_005363166.1:11180-22883 GCF_000412655.1 Myotis brandtii | reverse complement strand
CAATTACCCCACCTCCACCCCTGCGAAAGTCTGAAAACCCGCATATAGTTTCTGACTCTCCAAAAACTTCACTAATCGCCTACACTTGACTGGGAGCCTTGCTGGTAACAGAAACAGTAGGTTAACATATTGTTGCATGTTACGTATATTATAAACCGTATTCTTAAAATACAGTAAGCCAGAGAAAAGAAAATGTTATTAAGGAAAGTACATTTACAATGTTTATTGGAACAAATCTGCATATAAATGGACCCATGCAGGTAAAACCTGTGTTGTTCTGGGTTAACTGCGTTTGGTTTGCTGTATGCTCCGTCTCTGAGACGATATTTAAAACCAGCCTTTATTGGACCCCCGTTGAGAACCACTCTGGGCCTCACTGGAAGGAGTTTTATTGGTATCTTTCAATCTTGCAAGATGATTCATATTCTTCAGGCTCAATTTAAGTGCCTTCTTTATACAAGGCATACCACTCTTAGTGCATGTCCAATTTACATGAGCCTTGTATTTGAATACATTTTTTAAAGGCAGCATCTTTCCAACCACACTGATCATCAGGGTCATTTGAGTATCTTAAAAAAAAAAAAAAGGCCTCGGCTGGGTGCTCAGTTGGTTGGAGCATCATCCCATATATCACAAAGGTTGCAGATTTGATTCCTAGTCAGGGCACATACCTAGGTTGCTGGTTCAGTAGGGGCACGTATGGGAAGCAACCAATGGATGCTTCTCTCTTTCTCTCTCTCTCCCTTACTCTCTCTCTAAAATCAATAAACATATCCTCAGATGAGGATTAAAAAATTTTTTTTCTTTGCTCGGCTGGTGTGGCTCAGGAGGCAGCTGATCAATGATTCTCTCTTATCGATGCTTCTATCTCTCTCCCTTTCCCTTCCTCTCAAAAAAAATATTTAATGTTTTTCCTTTTTAAATAATAATAATATTTCCATGCCCCTTACCAGTCATGTTGAATCAGAATCTCTAGGCCTACGGCAGCATTAAGACTAGCTAACTTAAAACACCTCTGATGTTTCTTGAAGGTTGCAGAACAGAAGTTTCTGTTCTCTCTGCTTGTTTTCAGTCTTTTTATGCTTATCTTTTATTGAAGCTAGATGTATTTGGTTTGGTTATCTGAAGTTTAATTGCATTCATTGTGTATTCACCTATTGTAGTGTTGGAGTGACCAATAATTTATAATTGTGTTTTTGTCCTTTGCTTTATTTTTATTATAAGCATGCATGTGATAAAAATGCTTCATTCCAGAAGTTAATAGTTTCTCTGAGTCTTTTGTTTTTTAATTTAAATATTAAATATCCTTGATATGTTTTAAAAAACATGATTATTTCCATGCAGGATTTTTCTGTGTGATCCATAATGCTTAAATGGCTTTATCAAGCTGATTATACCAGTGCTACATACTCTTCAGAACTCTTGTGATAATATGGTAGTCAAGAAAGACTCATCTCTACATTGTAGGGATCACATTATTTTAAAATAACCTAATAACATTTATCTTTTTGATTGAATGAAGCCATTTACATGAAATAGTTTATTCTTGCCCAGCTGGTGTGGTTCAGTGGTTGAGCATCGACCTATGAATCAGGAGGTCATGGTTTGATTCCCAGTCAGGGTATATGCCGGGGTTACAGGCTCAATCCCCGGTGTGGGGAGTGTAGGAGGCAGCCGATCAATGATTCTCTTATCACTGATGTTTCTGGCTCTACCCCCCTCTCCCTTCCTCTATGAAACCATTTAAGGAAGCTTTTTTTAATGAGAAGATAATAAAAATAAAATGAACCTTGACTGGGAGATAAAACATGTTTTCAAAGAAGGTATTCAGTAATTTGAAATGAAAAGAGAGAAGAATTAAGTGTATGAGACTTACTCTTTTTCAGCTTTTTTTTTTTTTTTTTGGTACTACCTCTTTAGAATTATAGAATGAATGTTAGCTGGAAGAATAATTTTGTTAAACAGATGTAAAGGCAGAAGTGTAGAAAGATTGTGACTTGTCTAAGGTTACCCAGTTAGTGATGGATACAGCTGGGACTAAGGTTCAGACCGCTGACCCCACTTGAGTAAATGCTTCCCGGAACTGGGAATGGGGAAGGTGGAGGCAGGCCCTAGCAAGTTTAGACCTCCTTTTCTGTCAGTGGTATGAATTTGCTTATTGATGTAGTGTTTTGACTCCACATCTGTAATAAATTTTATTAAGATTGCTAGGCTTTCCTAATTTTGATAAATAGTTGGTTTTCTTTTTCTCAAACCTGTAAATTGTAAAGCAAAATTAGAACCATTTCATCAGTTCATTTAATCCATATCATCAACGGCCAGTACATATGTATAGATTGCAACATTTACATTTGAAACCAGTGGTTTGCAAATTACTTCCTCTTTCATTTATCTACCTCAGGATTACAAGCTGTTCTGGTCACAAGTCCAAAAATGTAGAGGAAAGATGAGTAATACTGAGCAATATTTTCAGTATTTTGGCTTTGCAGCTACTTTTTTTTTTTTTTAATGTTTTTATTGATTTCAGAGAACGGAAGGGAGGGGAGAGAGAGATAGAAACATCAATGAGAAAGAAACATCTGTTGATCTTCTGCCTCCAGCATGACCCCTATCAGGGATGGAGCCCACAACCCAGGCATGCGCTCTGACCAGGAATCAAACCATTGACCTCCTGGTGCATGGGACAGTGCTCAATCAACTGAGTCATACTGGCCTGGCTGCAGCCACTTTTTTTTTTTTTTATATATTTTATTGATTTTTTTCAGAGAGGAAGGGAGAGGGATAGAGAGTTAGAAACATTGATGAGAGAGAAACATCCATCAGCTGCCTCCTGCACACTCCCCACCGGGGATGTGCCCGCAACCAAGGTACATGCCCTTGACCGGAATCGAACCTGGGACCCTTGAGTCCGCAGGCCGACGCTCTATCCACTGAGCCAAACCAGTTAGGGCTGCAGCCACTTTTTATTCATTGTTCCCAGTAGAGGACGGCCTCATGTTTGGGTTTGATTTACAATTATCCAGTGAACACACTCAAGTTAAAGGTGATCACTGGAATTTGTAAGAGTAAAGGTTTTTCAACCTTGGCACTATTGACGTTTTATGTAGGATAATTCTTTGTTGTGGGAAGCTGTCCTGTGCATTGCAGCATGTTTAGCAATATCACTGGCCCCTACCCACTAGATGCCAGTTGCATCACCCAGATCATAGCAACCAAACACAACTCCTGATAATGTCAGATATACTCACTAGATGTTGCGCATCCCTCTCCCCACCTGTATCAGGTTTTGGTGGTGATGATGGTGGGGTGGGTGGGTGTCAAAATTGCCCCATGTTGAGAACCTCAGATTTGAGTGTTGTCTTGCACATTTCTGATGAGACATCATTTATTTGGCCATATATAATGTTATTTATTTTATTCTCATTCTGCTTTGAGCAGGGGTCCCTTCTGCTTGGAAGGCACATTGGATTCTGGAAGAGAGGTTAGGGTTAGGTTTACAAAGGCTCTGCTTTCACACATTTTTTCTTCTTCCTATCCCTGATGAGAGTAATGCTTGGGTTTACATCCTCTATCCTACCATTTCTTCCAGGGTTTTCTTTTTTTTAATTATACTGAACACTTATTGTTTTGTTTTTCTTTTGGCATACAATTGTCAGCCAGAGGTCACTGGGGTTAATTCAACACAAACCAGAATCCCCATTTTGGGGTGTGGTGAAAAAAGAAATCTTATTCAGTGCAAACAGCTCAACTATGACACAGCACGTCTGTGAAAAGGCATGGCTGTGTGGTGGTCCTGGGGCCAGGCTCCTCTCCAGGTGGACAGCTCTGCTCTGTTCTTAGCTGGTCTGCTCCAGCAAGACATCTTCAGTGTTTCATCTTTGGTGTTTCAACTCCAGGCAGGGAAAGGCAATTGTCAGTCTTTGGTGGAAAGAGAAGGTGTGCTTTTAGAGCCAGAGAGGAACTAACTTAACCAGTTAACTGCCACACGCCCAAAACAGAAACCATCCCCACATGCCATGATATTTTGAATTTAACTTAAAAAATCAATTTGCAATGAACATTATAAAAATAAATATATCACTCACAATTCGGGTGCTCTTGAATATTTTCAACTAAAAATTCTCATGAAAAATGATTTTAAAGTTGGTCAGGGCTACCACTTAGGGAAAACATTTTTTTTTTTAATAGACACGCATGGCTTGTGGGGAAGGGCCACCGCTTGAGTCTGCAGGCGCTTATGGCATACAATGGGTTAAGTAGACAAGAAGTCCAGCTACTGGTCCCTGATTGATCTGCCCTCATGCAAATGAGGATGCCAAATCTTCACAGTTCAGTTGGTCCAAAAGAGACAGTCCTGATTGGTTAGAATGGAACTGCTCTGACTGGTGGATGAAGAAGCTGGATATAGTTGTGCAGCGCTGATTGGACGGGGAAATCCTCAGTCTATTTGGTTGAAAATAGGATTCCAGGTACTCCTTTTTAAAAAATATATATTTTATTGATTTTTTACAGAGAGGAAGGGAGAGGGATAGAGAGTTAGAAACATTGATGAGAGAGAAACATCGATGAGAGAGAAACATCGATCAGCTGCCTCCTGCACAGCCCCTACTGGGGATGTGCCCACAACCAAGGTACATGCCCTTGACCGGAATCGAACCTGGGACCCTTCAGTCCACAGGCTGACGCTCTATCCATTGAGCCAAACCGGTACTCCTTTTTAAAAATATATATATTTTTTATTGTATTCATAGAGGAAGGGAGTGGGAGAGGGAGAGAGAAACATCAATGATGAGAGAGAATTGTTAATTGGCTTTCTCTTGCACGCCCCCTATTGGGGATCAAGCCTGCAATCTGGGCATGTGCCCTTGACTGGAATTGAACCTGGGACCCGTCAGTCCGAAGGCCGAGGCTCCAGGTACTCCTTCGTGAGGATTGGCTCAGATGGCGAAACACAGCGCAGGCAGGCAGCTTAGTGTGGGCTTCTCCCTCAAGTGAAGTTTGTGTGAAAGGCCCCTGTATAGAAATGGCTACTAGGCTCTGTTTTTTAAATTTGAACTCAGCCACTGGGAGCCTTTCTTAGTATATATCTTCTTTCTCAGGATCCACACAATTTACTTAGGCTGCCTCTGTCTTTAGGGAGGAAAACACACACGCACACACAATTGATTCTCATTTATAAATTCTGTGTTTGCAAATTTGCCTACTTGCTAAAATGTATTTGTAAACCTCCAAATATGCTATGTTACTTTTAAACATGGGTATATTTGTCATTCATGGACAATACAGGTGTTGAAAATTTGAGTCATCTAATTGAATAAGACAAAGCTCTTAAAAAACAAACAAAAAATGAAGCTCTACCTTTGTGTGTGTGTGTGTGTGTGTGTGTGTAGCTCTACCTTCTTGTTTCAGCTCTTACACTATAAACAAGTGTCCTTTTTGCAGTCCATTTAGTGTTATGTTTTATGCATTTGTGATTTCACTGTTTAAAACTGTTCCCAAGCATAGTCCTGGAGTGCTTGCTGGCTAGTATTCCCAAGTATAGGAAGGTTGTAATATGCCTTACAGAGAAAATACATGTGTTAGATAAGCTTCATTCCAGGATAATTTACTGTGCTGTTAGTCATGAATTCAACATTAATAAATCAGCAATATATGAAATAGTGTCTTTAAACAGAAATACACATTAAACAAGATGACATATTAATCAGTTGATGAAAATGTTGTCACCATTGGCTCATGGGAAACAAGCCCTGCATTTCCCCTAAGAGCAGCAGATCAGTATTTGCTAATTCAGTGTTTGCAGCAATGTTGTAGAACCTGTCGTGAATAATGAGACTGGAGTATGTGTATAGAAAGGGGATTGACTATTCAGACAAGATTTTGAAAGAAACAGGACAGGATCTTACCAAGAGCACAGTGGAAGGATTAGCTTTAATTAAAAGGGAAGCTCTTCTTGAGACACCACTACTGATGATTCCTTTCTTGACTTTCCTCATTCTAACTTTTTTCTCTCTAGGTACTTTTTCTTGGACTCTACTTTCCCCTCATTTCTCTTTTTGTACCTCTAGGTTAAATCCCGTGCTTGATTTACTCCCTTAGAAACTTCATCCTAATGGCTTTAAGTCACCTTTATAATTCTAACCTAGAAAAATACTCAATTGCAATTTGTATGTGTATTCCATGCCACACATTTTAATGATTCTCCAAGGCAGGTATTGTTCACTCTATTTTGACAGAAAAGGAAAGTTGAGGGTCCAGGAAATTGAAACTAGTCCAACTTCGTAAATAGCAGGAATTTTTTTATCTGAGTCTTACAAAGGCCTTATTTTTCCCTCTGTACCAGAGGTTGGCAAACTATGGTCCTCAGACCAAATCTGGCTCACTACCTGTTTTTGCAAATAACGTTTTATTAGAACAGACCCAAGCTCATTCATTTGTTCTTTGGCTGTTTTCTCACTACCAATGGTGGCAGAGTTTAGTTGCTTGAGTCATTGCAACAGACTATATGAACTCACAAAGCCAAAATTATTTACTATCTAGCCCATTACAGAAAAAGTTTGGTGACCCATTTTCTCTATCATGCTGCCTCTCTCCTAAGTTTAATTCTACATGCTTTTTGGACATAGTAAACAGCTCTATTTGGATCTTATTCTAGTGACTTAAAATAATCCTTAATTATTTTTAAAAATTGATTTGAGAGAGAGAGAAACATCTGTTTGTTGTTCCACTTATGCATTTATTGGTTGCTTCTTGTGTGTGCCCTAATTTGGGTATTGAACCTTGGCATATCAGGATAACACTCTAACTAAGCTAACTGGCCAGGGCCAAAATAACCTTTATTATGTTCACTAGTGAGAAATTAAGACAAAGCATTGCAGATATTGTTTGTTACTTCCCTGAAGTCTGGGGTCTCAGCTGAAAAGACTTGTCATCTGGGGCTAGAATCATCTAGAGCAGGAGTTAGAAAACTAAAGCCCTCTGATCATTTTTGTAATGAAATTATATGGAATACAGCAATATCCATTTACTTATCTACTAGAGGCCCGGTGCACGAAATTAATGTGTGTGTGTGTTGGGGGGGCGGTCCTCAGCCCAGCCTGCACCCTCTCTCAATCCAGGACCGCTGGCCCCTATCCGCTCGCCTGCCTGCCTGCCTGATCGCCCCTAACCGCCTCTGCCTCGGCCCCTGCTGCCGCAGCTTCGTCCAGATGTTCAGCTGTCCAGTCTAATTAGCATATTATGCTTTTATTATTCTAGATTGTCTATGAATGCTTTGTCCCTATAACAGCAGTTATAGTTGCAACAGAGACTCTCTAGCCTGACAAGTATTTAATATCTGGCCTTTTATTTAAAAAAAAATTTGCAAACTTCTGATCTAGGGGCATCTTCACTTATCTGGCAGTTGATAACCTGTGGCTGTTAACCTGTGCTGGTAGCCAGAGTACCTACATGTGATCTCTCCACACAGCCTGGGCTTTTTCACAACATGGCAGCTCAGAGTTCCAAAAGCAATGTCTCAGCAAATAAGCAGGAAGCTGACTTCCTGACTTAACCTTAGAAATAGTGTTACTTGTGCCACATCCTGCGAGTCACAGCCCATTCAGATTCAAGGGAAGGGAACATAGACTCCAGCTCTCAAGGAGGGAAATGGGAAAGATTTTTCAACCATTTATTTAAATTGCCATGTCTAGACTTGCCACTATTATCAGAAACTCAACATGTGACCTTTACCCAAATCAAACCCTTCAGAATTTTTGTTCAATAGTGGCATCATTATTTCAGTTGTCAGGGACTGAAAACTTAATCATCCCTGTTTTATTTTTCCAGTTGCACCGCAGTTTCATTTTTCTATCTTTTAAATGTTTTTTATTTTCACTACTGTCACCAGAGCTACTGTATCGTTATCAGATCCCTGGACTATTGTAGTAGCAGTGAAAATGTACTCTACCATTGGTTTCTTCCATGCGTACTATGCTATGCAGAATAGTGTGTATGTGCACTTCAATCTGTAAATTTTATCAAATTCTCAAGGGCCAAATGCCAAAAAAAGTATAACAGCCATGTGTTGGGGGCCAAAACTGCCCCCACATTTGGAAAATTTTAGAGGGACTCAACATATAAGGCATATAGTGGCTAAGCTTTATAACAGTGAAAAGATACACAATAGAATCAGTAAAGGGAAAAAAACACAAGTAGAAATTTGGAAAATTTTGTGTACATACTTCCTTATGTTCTCTTCTTGTAAGGGGAAAAACTAAGCACATTCCTTAGTAGACACTAATGTTTGTAGGAACAGAATCTCTTTATATCCCCTATTCTACCCAAGCAGAGTGTCTTACATTCCCATAAATATAATTGCTAAAGAACACAAGTTACATCATGATAAATTACTAAAATTGTTTTCAAGTAGAATCTTTCCTTTTTAATAATCTTTTCTCTATTCTTTGTGTTTTGATACTAATAGTAATGTAATGCATATGCTAAATTTGGTTTTTAAAATTTTATTATGGTCTCCTCACTGGATCATATTAACCTTTGGCAGGGTGCAGACTCATCTGAGCGTATCATTGCTCCTATGCGATGGGGCTTGGTCCCATCTTGGTTCAAAGAAGATGATCCTTCCAAACTGCAGTTCAACACGAGCAACTGCCGTAGTGATACCATAATGGAGAAACGGTCCTTCAAGGTAGGTAGCTCATCTAGGGAAAGGTACTGTTTATGAACAGAGCTATTAGAGCCTTAGGTACCTGAAAAGTAAAATAAGGTTCTCTTTGGAACCGCTCTTAAGGTCCCAAAGTGTTGAATGCTGTTTTATTTATTACTGTGTAATAAACCATGCCAAAGTTTGGTGGTTTAACAAATCAACTATATTATTTCTTATATTTTGTGGGTTGACTGTGCTCAAGTGGACAATTTTCACTTGTGTAGTTATAATCAGATGACAGCTGGGGCTGGATGTCTAAGATAGTTTCTTTTTTTATTTTTTCAGAAAGGAAGGGAGAGGGAGAGAGAGAGAGAGAAACATCAGTGATGAGAGAGAATCATGGATCGGCTGCCTCCTGCATGTCCCCCACTTCGGATTGAGCCTGCAACCCAGCCATGTGCTCCCAACCGGGAATCGAACCTGGGACCCTTCAGTCCACAGGCCAATGCTCTATCCACTGAGCCAAACCAGCTAGGGCTAAGATGGCTTCATATATATATATATTTTTAATTGATTTTTTACAGAGAGGAAGGGAGAGGTAGAGGGATAGAGAGTTAGAAACATCGATGAGAGAGAAACATCGATCAGCTGCCTCCTGCACACTCCCTACTGGGGATGTGCCCGCAACCAAGGTACATGCCCTTGACCAGAATCAAATCTGGGACCCTTCAGTCTGCAGGTCGACGCTCTATCCACTGAGCCAAACCGATTAGGGCTAAGATAGCTTCTTTACCCACATGTCTGACATCCCAGATGGCGTGGGTAGAATAAGTGAAAGCCTTTCCACATGCACAGCTGGGGTTGTCAGGATAGTCAGTCTTTTTACATGGCGTCTGGCTTACCAAAGCTCATGATTCAAGACAGTAGGGCAGGAGCTGCAGGATTTTGTGACCTAGCCATGGAAGTCATATAGCATCACTTCTATGGCACGCTATTGGCCCAGCCCAAAATCATTGTGGGAGGGAACTACATGGGAGATGAATACTGGGATGCATGGTTCATTGGGGAACCAACTTTGGAGACCAGCTACCACAAGTGCCTATTTGTTAGAGAGCTATTGCTGTTGTGTACATTTAATCTTTTCAACATCTGTGTGACGGTGACTTTATACATGTGAAAACTGAGGCACAGAGAAATAACTACTCTAAGATCACACACTGGCAAACCCAAGATTATTTTATTTTTATTAAATATATTTTTATTGATTTCAGAGAGGAAGGGAGAGGGAGAGAAAGACAGAAACATCAATGATGAGAGAGAATCATTGATCGGCTGCCTCCTGCATGTCCCCCACTGGGGATCAAGCCCACAACCCAGTCATGTGCCCTTGGCCGGAATTGAACCTGGGACCCCTCAGTCCACAGGCAGATGCTCTATCTACTGAGTAAAACCAGCTAGGGCGATTATTATTTTTAAATACATTTTTATTGATTTCAGAGAGGAAGGGAAAGGGAGAGAGAGATAGAAACATCAATGATGAGAGAGAATCATTGCTTGGCTGCCTCCTGCATGCCCCCTACTGCAGATCGAGCCTGCAACCTGGGCATATGCCCTTGATCAGAATTGAACCCCAGGCCCTTCAGTTCACAGGCCAACATTCTATCCACTGAGCCAAACTGGCTAAAAATCAGACCCAAGATTTTTTTTAATGTATAATTTTTTATTTTTAGAGAGAAAAAGGAGAGGGATAGATAGAAACATAAATGAGATGAGTGAGATACATCATTAATCAGCTGCTTCCTGCACACCCCCTACTGGGGATATAGCCTGCCACCTGGGTATGTGCCCTGACTGGGAATTGGAACCAGTGACCTCTTTGGTTCTTGGGTTGATGATCAACTACTGAGCCACACTGCCGGGCAGACATAAGATTTTAACTCAAGTCCATGAAACGTGATTCTATCACTAAGACCGTATCTTGCTCACATTTTCCCTCAGGTGCCTCTGGGAAAGGGAAGACGCTGTGTTGTTCTAGCAGATGGATTCTATGAGTGGCAGCGATGTCAGAACACAAGCCACAGGCAGCCATACTTCATCTACTTTCCCCAAATCAAAACAGAAAAGGTATCAGCAGCAGCACTCACAGTAAATATTTAGAAAGATACAGAGGACTAATCTAAAGAAGGGCATTTTTTTTCTTCTCTCATAGTGTTTTATTGATTTTGAGAGAGAAACATAAATTTGTTGTTTCATTTATTTATGCATTCATTAGTTGACTCCTGTATATGCCCTGACAGAGGATTGAACCTACAACCTTGGTGTGCCAGGATGATGCCCTAACCAACTGAGCTACCTGGACAGGGCCTTCATAGAGTTTTTTAAAATTAGTAGCTTTATTGATTATAAAAGTGATAAAATTCACTTTTTAAAATTATGCAAGTCTGATTTTTTCGTATATTTAAAGTTGTGCAACCATCACCACTATTTTTAGAAAATTTTTAAAAATAAGTTTTTATTGATTTCAGAGAGAGAAAAGGAGAGGGAGAGGGAGAAACATCAATGATGAGCGAGAATCATTGATCAGCTGCCTACTGCACACCCTCTACCCGCAACCCGGGCATGTGCCCTGACCGAGAATCGCACTGTGAGCTCCTGGCTCATAGGTCGATGTTCAGCCATGGAGCCACATGGGCTGGGCTCTTTTCTCTCTCTGGGATTCTAATTACACATCTGTTAGATAATTTGATATTGTCCATAGTTTTTGGATGTTCTTTTCTGTATGCTTCATTAGTTTTTCTTTGTGTTTTAATTTGGAATTTTTAATGACCTATGTTTTTTTTTTAACAGCTTCAGAACCTTCATTTATTTTTACGAATTGATAAAATATATTTTCATTTTATTTGTATTTTTTTTCTGAACCATTTGAAAGCAATGGTATCTCATCCATCAGGAACTTAGCGGGTGCCTCTTTTTTTATTTTTATTTATTTTAATCTTTATTGCTGAAAGTATTACATAGGTCCTCCTTTTCCCCCCCATTTACCCCAAGCCCCACCCCCA
>NW_005363166.1:5930-9751 GCF_000412655.1 Myotis brandtii | reverse complement strand
CAGCTCCTCTGAGTCTCAGTGTGCTTTTTTCTTTCCTTCTAGTTGTAGAATTTCCACTCAGCCAGCCTTCCTGTAGTTCTGGATGATGTCCGTTTTGTCTTTTAGTTGTATTTTTGAAGTTGTTGTGGGAGGCAGCAATTTCCGGTGTTTACCTATGCCGCCATCTTGGTTTCTCTGATTCTTTCTAATTTCACCAAATCGTCCATGCATGTAGTCCACCTTTTCTACAAGAGCCTTTATTTTTTTTTTAATATATTTCTTTATTGATTTCAGAGAGAAAGGGAGAAGGAGAGAGAGACAGAAACATCAATGATGAGAGAGAATCATTGATCGGCTGCCTCCTGCACAACCCCTACTGGGGATCGAGCCCACAACCCAGGCATGTGCCCTTGGCCGGAATCGAACCCGGGACCCTTCAGTCCACAGGCCGACGCTCTATCCACTGAGCCAAGCCGGCCAGGGCTTCTACAAGAGCCTTTAACGTATTAATTATATTTATTTTAAAATCCCTGATATTTACAGCATTTGGGAAATGTGATCTCTTGAATCTGGTTCTGTTAATTTCTATATCTCTTCGCAGTTGATTGGTTGTTGTTTGGTTTCTTTGTTTTAGCTTTTTTATGTGTCTTGTGGTTTTGTTTTTTTTTAATCCTCACCTGAGGACACGCATTTCATTGATTTTAGAGAGAGAGGAAGGGAGAAGGAGAGAGGGCAGAGAGAAACATTAATCGGTTCCCTCCCACATGCACCCCCAAAAGGGATTGAACCCAAAACCTGGGCATGTCCCTGACTGGGAATCTAACCTGTGACCCTTGGGTGCACAGGACGACACTCTGACCAACTAAGTCACACCACAGGGCTAATTTTTATTTATTGATTGATTGGGGTGGGGGAGAGAAACATCAATTTGTTTTCTACTTACTTATGCCTTCATTGGTTGATGAAGGGATCAAACCGACAACCTTGGTGTATCACAGCGATGCTCCAACCAACTGAGTACCTGGCCAGGATTGTGTCTTGTTAATTTTTGATTGATTGCCATAGTATGTAACATAGAAACTGAGATAAATAATATTTATGCCTGGAAATGGATACACTTATCCTTCTATTAGGCCATTACCATGTGAGATTGAGGGCATCTTGTCAGCTGAACTGGGTTTGAATTTTGTTGTTATGATTACCTTTCTTCACCGCTGGTTTTAAATTTCTTTGGTGTCACCTTGTGTTTAGAGTAAGAGTTGATTTTCCAGAGGATTTTTCTCAGTAGCTCTGCTCCCTTCAGCTGTAATATTTCCCTTTGAGCCTGTGCCTAGAGAGGATCTCCCCATGCTCTTGTGCCTTATCCAGAATTAGACTGCTGTTGCTTGTCACTTGGTGCTACTACTCTGAAGGGGAGGTGGAGTATTCTCTGTTGTCTTCATTCAGTCTCACTCTTAGGCAGAACTGTACCACTAGCTCTCAGGCTCAGCCTTTCTCAGTGATCATGTTCCTTCCCCAGGGGAGTAGAGGGTTTTGGGTTTTTTGTTTTGTGTTTTTTTTCTTTTACCCTTCTCCAGACCCCATGAGTCTTTACCTGTCTGTATCTTAAGAGTGACCGGGTTTATTACCCTTCCCTCTGACCCCTTAAGGGTTTTATTCCTTAGAGCAGTGGTTTTCAACCTTCCTAATGCCGAGACCCTTTAATACAATTCCTCATGTTGTGGTGACCCCCAATTTCATTGTTACAAATTGAACATAATTAAAGCATAGTGATTAATCACAAAAAACAATATGTAATAATATATATGTTTCCCGATGGTCTTAGGCGACCCCCAGGTTGAGAACCACTGCCTTAGAGGAAAAGTGATCAGGTGAAGCTTTATGCCTTTCCTGAAGCAGGAGAGCTCCCCTCCTGCAGGCATGCACCAGCAGGAAAGGCTTTCTCCAGTCTCCTTCCCTGTTCCCCGTCTTTCCTGTGAGCACCCAGGGAGGTCTGTGGAAACTTCCTGATGTCTGTAGCTCTCAGGGATCCTGTACTCTCAGGCTAGCCCACACTCTGCTTATAGCAATTTGATAATAATTTTATCTCAATTCATATCTGCTGTATGAAGGACTTGCCTTCCTCCTGTTGCCACTGTTAAGCCAGTGCTTATGTCTCATCTCCCCACAGAGATTCCTGTCTTTCTATGAAGTTTAGGCTAATTGGTTGCCCTGTGACCTCAGTTTTCTAATGAATTGAAGTTATGATTTGGTCTATTATCTAGCCTTTTTTCTTATTATTTAAGGTGAAGGTGACACTCTTTCTAGTTTTCTGTATTTTAGGCCTTGACCTGAATCTTAAATGGCAAGTAGGTGTTGGCATGATAAGAAAGGGTGGGAGGGACATTTTGGGGAGGGGAAGGTTGTTTCAGCAAGACAGTGGGAACAAAATTGTATGATAGCTTCATTTACAAACAGCTTGGTTTGGTTCAGATTAACATTGTAAGTGAAAGCTAGAATGATGGACTAGAAGGCCTGGATGCCTAATGAAGGTATTACATTATATTATGAAAGCACTGAAATAACCTTAAATTTATAGCTTTGGTGAGTATTTGCCACCAATCCTCTTTCCTTTGAGTTAATAAGGTATGTGCTAAATGACTTCCAAAATGATTGTGATGCTCTTAAATCTGTAGTAGTACCCAACTTGCATGTGGAAGAAGGCTGATGAGTATCTAATCTGCCCATGTATTTTGTTTCCAGTCAAGCAGCATTGGTGCTGCAAGTAGTCCTGAGGACTGGGAGAAAGTTTGGGACAACTGGAGGCTACTAACAATGGCCGGGATCTTTGACTGCTGGGAGCCACCACAGGGAGGAGACTGCCTGTATTCCTACACCATCATTACAGTGGATTCCTGCAAAGGCTTGAATGACATCCACCATAGGCAAGTCATACTTCTTATCCCTGGGTCCAAAAGGATACTGGGGAGGGTGTGTTCTCTTTGTTTTTAGGTAGGTAGCTTTTCAAATTTAAAGTTTCTGTATGCACACATTTATTTATTTACTTAATTACTTTTTAAATGCTGTGGTCCCCCAGGTCCTTATTCTTTTTTTCTTTTTTTAATATATTTTTATTGATTTCAGAGAGGAAGGGAGAGAGAAATAGAAATATCAATGATGAGAGAATCATTGATCAGCAGCTTTCTACACACCCTACACTGGGGATCAAGCCCACATCTGGGGTGTGTGCCCTGACTAGGAATCGAACTGTGATTGCCTGGTCGATGCTCGACCACTGAGCTATGCCAGCCTGGCTGTATGCACAAATTTAGACAGTAGGAAACTAGGACAGTTGTTTACAAAATACAGTTACAGTCAGTTTGGCTATAACATGACATGCATTCCTAAAAATCGCCATAGTATGCAAAATTGTATAATGAAAATGACACTTTATGGGAAAGGGGTTAAGAGGACTACACTTAAAAACTTTGTCACTGACACATTAAAAAGAAATCTATTAAAAATTACCACAGTTTTATGTATTAGGTGATTACAAAATACAAGATACTACAATAAATATAGTACTTTACCTTAAAAAGACCCATAGTTTGCTTGTGGGAGTGTGTGTTGGAAGAGTTGCAACTTATGAGATATTGTGAAGTGGATATTTATGCATTTATCTCCTAAAATCAACTATACTACCCACCAATGAAGTGTGTGCCATGCTTTGCATTGGCCGAGGACAGTGGTCGGCAAACTCATTAGTCAGCAGAGCCAAATATCAACAGTACAACAATTGAAATTTCTTTTGAGAGCCAAATTTTTTAAACTTAAACTATATAGGTAGGTACATTGTTATTAAC
>NW_005363166.1:1768-5847 GCF_000412655.1 Myotis brandtii | reverse complement strand
GAGTGTGGATGGGAGAGTTGGAAGGGGGGTCGGCCTCAGCGAATGTACCTCAAAACAATGTACCTCCCCCCGAGCTGCGTATCCCTCGGCCCGCCTGCGCCGCCCGACCGACACCCCCCCACTTCTTCTAACGCCCCTTCTTCACACTAGACTCGCCAGGCCGAAAACCAACTTCTGCACATGGGCCATGAAATTTCAATCGCACTGTACGTGATATAAACAACAGTTAGCTTTTACAGCAGTGCTCGGCAAACTGCGGCTCTTTGGCCCCTTGAGTGTGACTCTTCCACAAAATACCACGTGTGGACGAGCACGTACAGTGCGATTGAAACTTCGTGGCCCATGCACAGAAGTCGGTATTTTGTGTTAGAGCCACACTCAAGGGGCCAAAGAGCTGCATGTGGCTCGCGAGCCGCAGTTTGCCGACCACTGGATAGGTCTTTCTTACTGTAAATCTGTCATAGGTTGTAAGATTGGAGATTATTGTTGATAGACAAGTTTTTCAGGATCTGTTTCTCCTTTAATTGTAGGCTGGGGCATCATAGAAAAGTCACCAATTTGCTAATGTGTACACTGCAGTGCACTGGGTCCAGTCATAATTACTGTTCCCTGTCATTGCCATAAAACTTTATAAGCTGGCTCTCCTAGTGTTGAATTTCCATCTCTGTCAAGTTGTGGTCAAGGAGCACGTGGCAGCAATCAGCATGTAAGGCACAGAGGGAGGGCGAGCTTCTCCTCAGGATGATTTGTGCTCTCAACTAACTCAAGTCTCACTCCCTACCTTCACTTTGTCTCTTCTAACCAATGTTTTGACCTCACTGGCTAGGATGCCTGCCATATTAGATGGAGAGGAGGCAGTCTCTAAATGGCTTGATTTTGGTGAGGTCTCAACTCAGGAAGCTCTGAAATTAATCCAGACCTCAGAAAACATCACCTTCCATCCAGTCTCTACCGTGGTGAACAACTCCCGAAACAACACTCCTGAGTGTCTGGCTCCTGTTGGCTTAGAGGTCAAAAAGGTAGGGGTCTGTGACTCTGACAGTCTTTTTTGAGCTTTCTGTCTTCTGTCAGTTTAGCATTTTCTTTTAGGATATGGCCTTTTACAATCAGGGCCACCACCCAAAACTCACATTCCTTATCCATGGCCAGGGTGAGCAGAGCAGTGATTCAAAGCTGGCTGTAATTCAGAGTCCTCAGGAGAGCTCTTTCAAACGTAAATGCTAGACCCTATGTAGACCTACTGACTCAGTCACTATTCAGGACTGAGCTTGGATTTCTCTATCATTAAGAAGTTCTTTGCTAATAAGCTTGAGGGCTTCTACTCTAGAGGGTGATTGTGAGAAAGAAAAAAGAGCCCTTGACCATAATTGTATCTCTGTCCATAATTAACTGTGATTTTTTTTTTGTATCTTTTCACTTTATCTCTGCTTTCTATTATAATATTTTTTTAAAAAGAATAATAAAAAAAGGAAAAAAAAAGTTCTTTGCTAATAAGCTTGAGGGCTTCTACTCTAGAGGGTGATTGTGAGAAAGAAAAAAGAGCCCTTGACCATAATTGTATCTCTGTCCATAATTAACTGTGATTTTTTTTTTGTATCTTTTCACTTTATCTCTGCTTTCCCAACCACAAGTTGGAGGAGTTCCAATCTTTGTTCCCCTTCAGGACTATTTGAGAACACTCCTGCTATAAACATTAACTTCTTAGAGTTGGTAACGATCCTGTAGATGTATTTTGAAGGGAAATTGAACAAACAAATGGCCTGCAGTGGGAAAAGGAGCTCAGAGCAAAAAGCTGGCCCCTACTGTTTTTAGGTGCATAGAGGGATCTGAAGCAGGAATGGCTCTGAGTCTTCCAAGAATAGGCATCTTAGAATGCCGAGAGGTCTTAAGGACGACGATTGCAAGAGCACCCCCCATTTTTCCTTTTTTTTAAAGTTTTCCATATCCATAGTCAGTGTCATCTTTTTTTCTTTTGTCTCGTTTATCTGCAAACTCATGCAACCCCAATTAGATGTCTCTAAAAATGATTCATTTTGCACTAGACACTGCTCCATTTCTGCTGTGGTCTTTACACCAAAAGAATTCACATTTTGGTGAGGTAGCATTGTTGAATTCAGAACCTTCAGTGTGGGTTGGGGTGCAGTTAAGGGAAGCAGAAGAGCAGTGCTGGGCAAGCAGAGGCTGTGCAGAGAAGTTACATGGAGGGAAACAGCCTGTTCAGGCTTAGGCCAAATCCCTAATCTTAGAGGCTGTTTAAGCCCTGTCTCCCCAACTTCATCTCCCAACTCTGCCAGGTCCCAGTAAATACATTGTTTTCCCTGAGAATGCTTCATTCTCTGCATGTTTGAATGCCTGTCAGTGCTCTTCTGTGAATGGCCCCACATACCTCCATCAAGCCTTCTCTAAGAGTTACTCCCTACCCCCTACACCCTTGGAGTACACTCAGTTGCTCCTTTCTTCCCACTCCTGACTAGTGGGTCCTATCTGGCCCTTAGTAACAATTTATAAATCTGAGTCAGTACCTCATGCCTCTTCCCCTATTTCTTCCCTTGGAGTTGTCCTTTTCCCAAAAGCTTGAGCTAAATGTTTTTTCATCTTTTTCCTAGGAGTCCAAGGCAAGTGGCAGCAGCCAGAAGATGTTGCAGTGGCTGGCCACAAAGTCACCCAAAAAGGAAGACCCCAAAACACCCCAAAAGGCAGAGCCAGATGTGCCCCAGTGGTCCAGCCAGTTCCTGCAGAAGAGCCCATTCCCTACCAAGAGAGGAGGTGCAGGATGTCTGGAGCGATGGCTGAAACAGGAGAAGGAGGAAGAGCCAGTGGCCAAGCGACCTCACAACCAGTAATGCAGGACTTTGAGAGACCAAGGTCATGGTTTGCTGTACTAAATACTGTTGCTGATAACAGATTCTTTCATTGTGTGTATATGGATTTGCTTTGGGAGGAGGTAGCACAGTGTTAGTTAACAGCTGTGGGTTCATAGGGGAGTGGCTAACCTGGCTGGGACCAAGAACACACAGAGGGGATATGGGAGCCTGGAAGGGGAGCGTCCACCTCCATCACCTCATAGGGGTTCACTATGCCTGCAGCCCTATCTTGGTAGGACTGATGGAGCCTTCCTCAAAGCCTGATCCTGCTGGCAGTTCTCAGCACCTGACCTGGTGCTGCTTAGCCTTTGGGCTCTTTCAGTGTTTTGGAATTAAGTTCTTAACACATTATTTTTTTCTGAATAAATTAAATTTTATAAACTCTCTGCATTTCAAAAAATGCTATTGGTGGGGATAGTTCTGGGACTTACTATTTTGGGCTTTCTGTGGACAAAACTGCTTTTTTGGAAACAAACAAAAAAAGGCTTGGTGGCAGGGTTCTTTATTGAGTCTCTCAATAAAGTTGTTGGAAGTTGTCTGAATCTTTTAAAAAATCTTTATTATTGAAAGTACTAGTTGTCTGAATCCTTTAGTTTAAAGCCAACCTGACTGCCTGCCAAACACAAGGGACTGGGGGGAGAATGAGGTACAGGAGACAAGACCCTGCCTTACACAGGGAGCATAGAGTCTGGGTGAGGAGAAATCCTAGTCACAGCCCTCCAAGTCCTATGCAGATCCCCAGCCTCTGGGTAGAGCAGAGCACAGAGGGATGACTTGGGCTTGGGATGAAGGTTGGGAGCTGACCACCTGCCTGCCCTGGCCTGGTCAGAGCCCCTGTGATGATTTGCTCTGCAGGCTCCTCCTTGGCACTGAACTGCTTTATAGTTAGATATTAATTTGGGGTAGTTATCTGTTGTCCCTTTAGCCAAATTATTAATTCCATGAAAGCAGGGACCTCTTTTTCACTCTTTTATTTTCCCAGAGTTAACGGTAGGAGTGCAAATATTTGTTAGGTGAATGTGAGCACTTACTACATGCCCTGTCCTGTGCTAGGCAAGGAGCCACAAGCATTAACCAGATGCCACACCTGGCAATTAAACACTTGGGTGTGTGTGCACGTGCCCCCCCCCCCCCCCCCCCCCCTCGGCGGGGGGGGGTCAGGACCAGGAGTACCGCTGCGTCCAGCCCTCCGTATAGGTCCTTCCGTGGGATGTT
>NW_005363166.1:0-1288 GCF_000412655.1 Myotis brandtii | reverse complement strand
TGGCTGGAGATCCTGGCTAGGCTGCTGATCAACTGAAGGCTGTCTCTGTGTCATTCCTTCTTCGCCGACTCCGTCCACACCTTTGGGGATCCCTGGACCTGCTGGGGTCGGACTCCAGCACTCTCCCTCTCTCTCAAAATCAGTTAAAAATCTTAAAAAACAAAACAAAAACAAGCCTAACTTACTAGAAGGCTGGCTGTTATCTCTTTTGCCTCGGGTTTAGTAAGCAACAAAAATGAAATTCCCCCTGCCCTAACTGGTTTGGCTCAGTGGACAGAGCATTGGCCTGCGGACTCAAGGGTCCCAGGTTCGATTCTGGTCAAGGGCATGTACCTTGGTTGCGGACACATACCCAGTAGGGAGTGTGCAGGAGGCAGCTGATCGATGTTTCTAACTCTATTCCTCTCCCTTCCTCTCTACAAAAAATTCAATAAAATATATTTTTAAAAAATTGAAATTCCCCTTATTTTTCATTACTATCTCCCCCACTGTCAGGGTTGTAAATCAGTTTGGTAGGGCTTTTTCCTTTATTTTTTTAAATTTTTTTTTAAGAGAGCAAGAGAGATCAATTTGTTGCATTCATTAGTTCTTATATGTGCCCTGACTGGGAATCAAACCTGCAAACTTGGTGTATGGTGAGGAAACTCTATTCAACTGAGCTACTTGCCAAGGTAGGTCTTTTCATTTTAATATGAAAGAATAATGTGTCCTCAGGAGCATGTTCCTTTCAGGGTTAGGGTTGATAGGGTTGTTAGGGTTAGGGTTTAGTGTTAGGGTGTTAGGGTTAGGGTTAGGGTTGATAGGGTTGTTAGGGTTAGGGTTTAGTGTTAGGGTGTTAGGGTTAGGGTTAGGGTTGATAGGGTTGTTAGGGTTAGGGTTTAGTGTTAGGGTGTTAGGGTTAGGGTTAGGGTTGATAGGGTTGTTAGGGTTAGGGTTTAGTGTTAGGGTGTTAGGGTTAGGGTTAGGGTTGATAGGGTTGTTAGGGTTAGGGTTTAGTGTTAGGGTGTTAGGGTTAGGGTTAGGGTTGATAGGGTTGTTAGGGTTAGGGTTTAGTGTTAGGGTGTTAGGGTTAGGGTTAGGGTTGATAGGGTTGTTAGGGTTAGGGTGGTTAGGGTTAGGGTTAAGGGTTTTAGGGTTGTTAGGGTTAGGGTTGTTAGGGCCATAAGTTCTTATATGTGCCCTGACTGAGAATCACCTGCAAACTTGGTGTATGGGGAGGACACTCTATTCAACTGAGTTACTTGCCAAGGTAGGTTAGGGTTAGGGTTAGGGTTTTAGGGTGTTGTTA
>NW_005363165.1:0-772 GCF_000412655.1 Myotis brandtii | reverse complement strand
GAAGAGTAAGAAGGGAAGAGGGGAAAACAGTATTGGAGTGTTGCAAAGTTCCCTTCTAATAATCTCAGAAATCACAATCTGTATCTCCCCGGAGCTTAAATGTTTGTGGCAGGTAGAAGAGAACTGTTATACAATTTTTAGTCGTGAACCTTCCCTCTCCAAATCCACTCAGAAATACCTTGTACTGTATCTGCCAATGTCTATTTTCACAGATGAAAAGTATCTCCCTAGCCTCTTGCCATCAGTTACATTCCAAATTCTTGGATCAGTCTCAAGGAGAGCAGGTAAGTATCATAATCCTATCCGGTTAAATAGAAGGGACCTATTCTACCAACAGTCTAGGAAAAGGCTCACATTTGGTGTTTGGTTTTTTTGTTTTGTTTTCCCTCGTTTAATGCTTGGGGAATTAACTGAAATATAGCATATCAGATATTTACATTACAATTCATAACAGTAGCAACATTACAGTTATGAAGTAGCAATGAAAATAATTTTATGGTTGGGTCACAACATTTAAAGGGCCAGAAGGTTGAGAACCACTGGTCTAGGGAAAGGCTCACATTTGGTGTTTGGTTTTTGTTTTGTTTTCCCTAGTTTAATGCTTGGGAAATTAACTGAAATATAAACATATACTCAAATACATGTTCAGTTATGCCCATATATCTAATTGATTCTGGGATCCATTGGGGATTAGTCTTGGCTGCATTTAAAATTCCTGACAGTACAGTGGGAGGCTATTAAATATTTTCATCTTTAGTCTTATCTACTCCAC
>NW_005363164.1:0-854 GCF_000412655.1 Myotis brandtii | reverse complement strand
GAAATGGTTCCTAGCCTCTCAGCCTCCAATGGCTCCCTTGCAGGTCCTGACAAAAGGCCAATATCTCCCTCAAAGTGTGTGACCAGAATAACAGCAATTAAGAAAGAGTAAATCATATCTGGATTTAGAAAACTTCCCAGTGACACTGGAGACACTGTTATGCAAAGGCATGTTACAAACAGCACCCACGTCTCTGGTCATGAATAGCCAATCCCATATTAATGGGCCGTTTAGGATGTTCTCCTTGGTTGTGGTGGCTAATGATTACAACGAGCATCGAGACGGACTTCCTTGGAAGCGTGTGCCTCAAGCTATCAGGGAGTGGTGTCGCTGCAGGTGATGGTTTTTCTACGTGTTTTCTAAGTTTTCTGCACTGAGCATAGATTCCATTGTATAATTAGCAGGATTTTTATGAATAAATACAGTGATGTCTATGAGGAATGTTGCAGAAGGGCGTGGCCCCTGATCAGATGTGGGGGACACAGAAGGGAAAGAAGATGAAAGAGCTGCTCCGGACCCCGAGTTCCGTTTCAGACAGGTGCAGGGGAGAAGTCAATGAAATACTGGGTGAGAAGACACCACAGGAAGTGAGCCCTTCAAGACCGGAGGAGGCCAGGTGAGCGGGCCGAGTAGAATCATCTCCCTGAAGGTGATGCTGTGTGTGACGTCACTGAGGAGGCCAGTGGGAGAGAGAAGAGAAAACGCTGCAGAGAACGCACAGGGGAAGCTGTGGCTGAGACAGAGTGGCGGGAGGCGGGCACCGTGGTGGGGGCAGGGTGGAGGTGAGAGCTTGGAGGCCACGGGAGAAAGGGTGCCATGCCTGGAGAGTGCTTCAAAGAGGGGAAGGAGGGTGA
>NW_005363163.1:0-815 GCF_000412655.1 Myotis brandtii | reverse complement strand
TAAATTATCTAGAAAACAAAATATGTTGTCTACATCCAAAACTCGTCTTTGCCTGAAAAATCTTGGGGGTACCAACCTTCAACATAAACTCATGGTGCACTCCATAATGAACCTGCTCTTATTAAGTACTAGTCAGTGATATAAATAACTGATATTGGCCAGATAAATTAATACAGCTTCCAGTTTTGTGCACCAAGTTGTAAACTGAGCCAACCTTCCTCATCTTATTTTTCTCAAGCTTCATGGGAATAGCAGATCCTGAGGCCTGATTTATCTTGGGAATGTCCTCCTGTGCTAATTCAGTCATGCTGCATTCACCGGAACTGGGGGATTGGGGAGGGAGGAGTATAACAGAGAGTGGCAGCTGGGAGTTGCTAGCAGGCAAGGACAGAAGACAAATAGTAGCAAGACAAAAAGAGTCACAATGGGAATGAGGGGTCATAGCAAAGGCAGAGCCTTCAGAGGCCAAAGCAGGTACAGCCAGATGTGCCCTGGGAGGGAAGGGCAGTAGCTGGGGGCAATCCAGATGAGAGAAAGCTGGCAGATGTGCCTCATTCACAGCTAAAGCGAACTTGTGTCTGTATAGGGCCTACCTAGCTCAGTCTTGGTAGATGGTTGGGTGCTACTGTCTAGTCTCCTATTCTTTATTGTTCCTGGTCTAGGAGAGTTGGCCCCTGGAGAGCCATGCATGTTCCAGAAGTGGCTGCTCACAGATTTTAAGGCTCATTCTATAACCGACCAGAACAGAAGAAATCTGCGGGTGGGCAATGCATTTAGAAACTTATTCCTGGACAATATCCCATTTCCAAAAGGGT
>NW_005363162.1:0-591 GCF_000412655.1 Myotis brandtii | reverse complement strand
CCATTTTTCCTTCATGACATTGTACTCGGAATGCAGATGCTGGTGACACTTTACGATAATTTTCTCGACACCTAAATTCAACAAAATCGTTTGTTCTGGAATAAATTTTTTTCGCATATGAATATCTCAACTCTATGTTATGTTTTTTCATGATTTCTTCTGATATTACACATGCATCTGAAGGTAAAAAAAAAAGGAACATAAAAGTTTAAGTAGTATACAAATATTTTCCACAGAATTTTACACTTTCATGTAGAACATTCTACACAGATCCAGGAATTTATTCTCAAACCCTTTTACAAAAAAATTCATTGAAAATCCATCATGTTGGTATAACTCCTTTTAAACTATCAATGATGTAAAAACAAGGCCTCTGTGGAATGTGTGGTCATTGCACGTTATAATCAACATTCACAATGTCACCTACGCTATGAAGGGCTTTCATTAAAGAATCCTTGAAGGGGGTGGTGGAGGTGGATGAGGGTGGAGGCATAAGTGGTGATGGGGAAAATAAATTAAAATAAAAAAAATAATTGTTTGTTGCTGTTTTTGCCCAAGAATTTTTCAGACTTTATACCCTCAGACATGACT
>NW_005363161.1:0-810 GCF_000412655.1 Myotis brandtii | reverse complement strand
TTTATAACTTGCAGGTGTCTGAGTATCTTTTAATCTGCTTCCTCCTTTCAAAAGTCTTTCCATTCTTAACAACATTTTTGCTTCTTAGTGCTAATCCTGTATAATTTTAAAAAATTTCTATGTTTCATACATTTTTTAATTAAAAGACCAAAAAAAGTAAAACCTATATAGGATCACCTCCCCCCTCTATGAATACTGGTATTTTCTATTAACCATATTTCATATTTAGAGTTATATTTATATGTCAAGATGTCCAAGTGCACAAGCTTCTGTAGAACTTCCAATTTCATTTTGAAAGCTTCCTCTACACAATAGAGGGCTTATTTTCACTCTGGCTTGTTTGAACAACACAAGGAGGTTGACACTTAATGTGTTTTATTGTTATGAAAACAGACTGCGATGGATGGTGATCCTAGCATTTGGTTAGTGACTGATGATCACCCAGGTTACTGATTTATACTCATTTCTGTTTGCTAATTTGACACTTGATTGTTCAATATGTATCTCCTAGGGCAGTGGTCGGCAAACTGCGGCTCGGACCTAGGGGAATGCAAGAATAGCAAATTCTAAGCAGATGATTTTGCTACCCTTTACACAAGGGTTAGTTGAAGTTAAAGAGGAAAGCTGTTAATGAAATAAAATTAGGGAGTGAGTGACCTGTGGATATCACTTACATTAGGACTGGTCCCTCCTTATTGGTGAGCCTAACGGAAAGAGACTGGACCATGAGTTCTAGGTCTTAGCTTTTCCTCACTTTGAGTATTTTGGGCCAATCTCTGGCCTGCAAACTTTCTGTTGAGCAATCAGCTG
>NW_005363160.1:0-739 GCF_000412655.1 Myotis brandtii | reverse complement strand
AAGGACATCAAGGTAGAAAATGGTAAGTTGTGTTTGAATTAGCAAGATTTACCTTAGGAAACCGAGGTGATTCTTACGCTAATGAGAAGTGTGCAGCTTATAATGTAGCTCCTTTTTAGCTTTGGCTACCAAGAAACTTGATGCTCAAGTTATAATAATGATGTTAAAATTGAGATTGACATATATTTTACTTTTTATGTTTTTAAATTCTATTTGTATTTGTATTTTTTTAATCACCTCTATTATTATTATAAGCTGTCTCAAATCCTCTCTGGAATGAGTAGTGATATTAAGAAAAATATAAATATCTATTTCATGTGAACTTTAGGATAGGAAGACATTAACTAAAGCATATGGAAAAACATGGACATTAATATTTCTTACCCATACATTTGCTTTTCACCACAGGGATTGTCCTCTGCTATTCAGAAGATTTCCAGATAGAATTGTCCTACTATATACATATTGATTTCAGAGAGGAAGGGAGAAGGAGAAAGAGATAGAAACATCAATGATTATTGATCGGCCTTCTTCACGCTCCAAACTGGGGATTGAGTCTGCAACCCAGGCATATGCCTTGACCAGGAATTGAACCGTGAACTCCTGGTTCATAAGTTGATGCTCAACCATTGAGCCATACTGGCTGAGCCTACTTGTTTCTTAAATGCTCCACATCTTCCCAGAGTCTTTCACTGCCTTACTTTTAGACCAACTCTGATGCTCACTATGGAAGGAATAT
>NW_005363159.1:0-868 GCF_000412655.1 Myotis brandtii | reverse complement strand
TAATATTTTTTAAAAAAGAATAATAATAAAAAAAAATAAAAAACTTAGGTCACAAAAAAAAAAAAAAGACTACGAAGCGAAGGCACAAGAGGGAAATGGAGGGGCATAGCGTTTGAACGTGCACTCTCTTCTGCCAGCCAAGGCGGCGTCTCCCCCCAGGGCTGCTGGGCATCTGTGACTGAAAGGCCGATGAGGTTTGAATCACCTGACAGCTTACCGGCCATCCCTCAGGGCAGCTAGGTGAGGAGACACTCACTTGGAGAAGAGAACAAGGCAGGTTCTTCTCTCACGAAAGGAGAGGAAGCCGCCTGGAGCTACACAAACCCTCAGGTCAGGGGGGACCATGGGTCTTGGAGCCGACTCAGGACTAGCCAGGTTTCAGCCTCTGATTGATGTGGTTCCAACAAAAGCAGCTAAGATGCCACTGTGTTCATGAGAGGCCTCCTGACATGTCCTCACAGATAAGCCCCCAAAGGAACCCTGGGAGAAGTAACATCAGATTTCAACTGGAATTGATTTGCATTAACTCGGTTGCTGTCCCCACATTGTAAATGGCTTCTGAATTATCACCAACAGCCATATGTTCGCATCAGCGCCTGGGGTCTTCAAGATGGACGGACACGGCAGCCAGATTTCTTTATCTGTGGACGGGCTCATGGGCCCAGGCCGCACTCATTTCCAACATCACATAAGCAGGCAAGATTGAGCTTTAAGACAGGAAGATGCCTCCTAATGGATCACTCTCAGCCACATTTGGGAAACCATGCTGGTCTTCCTGCAGACCGCATATTGGAGGATGGGATTATTATCGATCCTCCCAGTTCCACACATGCCAACACACACCTGCAACAGATGAGCCGCTCAGTAT
>NW_005363158.1:0-716 GCF_000412655.1 Myotis brandtii | reverse complement strand
CCAACTTACACCATACATAAGAATAAACTCAAGATGGATATAAGACTTAAATATAAGTCATGAAACCATAAAAATCTTAAGGAGAAAATAGGCAGTAAAATTTAGATGTCTCAGGTAGCGATATGTTTATGGATACATCTCTAAGGGCAAAGGAAACTAAGAAGAAAATAAACAAATGAGACTACATCAAAATGAAAAGCTTCTGCACAGCAAAGAAAACCATCAACAAAACAAAAAGGGAGCCCACTGTATTGGAGAACATATTTGACAATGATACATCTGATAAGGGGTTAATATCCAAAATATATAAAGTACTCATACAACTCAACAAAAGAAAGACAAACAATCCAATGAAAAAATGGGCAGAAGACCTGAATAGACATTTCTTCAAAGAGGACATACAAATGGCCAAGAGACATATGAAAAAATGCTCAAAGTCACTAGCCATTAGAGAAATGCAAACTAAAAACCACAGTATCATCTTACACCTGTCAGGATGGCTATCATAAAAAAGTCAACAAACAACAAATGCTGGCGAGAATGTGGAAAAAAGGCACCCCTATGTTCATAGCAGCGTTATTTACAATAGCTAAGATTTGGAAATAGCCCAAGTGCCCATCCATAGGTGAATGGATAAAAAAGCTGTGGGACATTTACACTATAGAATATTATGAAGCTTTAAAAAAGAGTGATCTCTTACCCTTTGGGACAGCATG
>NW_005363157.1:0-814 GCF_000412655.1 Myotis brandtii | reverse complement strand
GATGTCCTTCTGGACAAAGCCTGGAGCTTGGCCAGCCTGCAAACTACCCCCAAACTACAGCCCTTGGCCCAGGCCCCCTTAACCCCTGTGGGTACCCTCACCCCATGGTGGTGTGGCCAGCCTGCAAAAGGCCATTAGCCCCTTGCCCAGGCCCACCCCGCCCCCAGTGGAAGCCCTCATCCCAATGGGGTCATGGCCAGCCTGCAAGCAGCTATCAGCCCCTCTCCCAGGCTGGCCACACCCCTAGCAGGGATCCCCACCCCAAAAGGTGTGTTACTGGCCTGAAAAGAGGCCTCAGCCTCTCGCCCAGGCTGGGCATGCCCCACAGCAGGGACCCCCACCCAGATGGGGGCATGGCCAGCCTGCAAACTGCCCCAGCTCCTTGTCCAGGTCAGGAATGCCCCCAGTGGGGACCCCCTCCCTGATCAGGAAACCCCTTCAGGGAATATGAGCTGGCCCCCACCCATGCACCAGACCTCTATCTATACTAATAAAAGGGTAATATGCTATTTAGGCCGGGAGAACTTTGGGAGGCCTTGTGGATTTTCTTCCAGACAAAGCCATTGTGTCAGGGCTGAGGCAGAGGCAGACAGGGGTGATCAGGCCAGGAGGAGAGGGTACTTGGGGGTGAGCAGGCTGTCAAGGGGGATAGTTGGGGCAATCAGGCTGGCAGGGGGGCAGTTGGGGGCAAATAGGCCAGCAGACAGGGTAGCTAGGGGTGATCAGGCAGTCAGGCAGGTGAGCAGTTACTTGCCAGAAGTCCCAGATTGCAAGAGGGATATCCGACTGCCATTTTATGCCTGATCCTTAAACC
>NW_005363156.1:0-439 GCF_000412655.1 Myotis brandtii | reverse complement strand
TCAGAGAGGTAGATTTGGTCTAGGGAGTGATGGCAAAATTAGAATTAATTAATTTTTACTGTGGAAACAAATTTCCCTCAGAGCTATCAGAGTCAGGGCTGATATCTTTGAGGAAGGAGCATAGCCTCCGGTCTCAAGCTCACACTCAATCATTCTCACACTCTATTTCTTCAGAGGGACACGAGTGTGCCCCACACTCCTAGCCAGCAACACCATATTCACAGAGAATGAGGATGCTGATGAGAGTTCCATCAACTGGTTATTCAATGCTATGAGTCTGCCGCTCAGGGAGAGGATGAAGCTATCCCAGGACCACAGAACCCTCACCATAGACCATGTCAGGAGAGAGGATGCTGGGAACTACCAGTGTAAAGTTTTCAACCCCTTCTGCTCTGCTGAAAATGCGCCTGTAGAGTTAGATGTCAAGTACTAGTGATCC
>NW_005363155.1:0-578 GCF_000412655.1 Myotis brandtii | reverse complement strand
CAGTGAACGCGCTTTACAGACCCCGACCTTCCAAAGCGGAAAGTTCGCTGCCTCCCTCTATCTTCTACGGGCAGCAAAACAAAAAGCGGGGAGTGTGGGGGAAGCACGGGACTTGTTTGGAATGGCTGTAAGGAGGATTCTCCGAAAGGTTGAGGGCCCCTGGGGGGACCTTGTTGAAGGCGACAGCCCCTACCTTGACTTTTCCAAACAAGTCTGATCCCCTGGATGTTTTGCTAAAATCTCTGTTTAGTTTTTTAGAGCTGACCTTGTAGAAGCATATACGTTCTCAAGGATACTTACCCTGCTAATTGTATCTAGAGGTTAATTTTAGTTCAAGCTGTTATAACAATAAAAGCCAAAGGAGGCAGGAGAACAGGGTACGATAATCAAGTAGTGCCTTAGCCCTCTCTTTCACAGAAACGTGTGTCAGAGTAATCTGTTCATCTGTCGCTCGTTCAGGGTCTGCTGGTCAGCTCCGGCAGGGTCAGCCCTCTCACCAGACTGGTCTAGTGCTCTCAGCCATAGCATCTTCCACCAGCTGTTGAGCCTTAGTTCTTGAAGTCATCCATAATCCCACC
>NW_005363154.1:0-446 GCF_000412655.1 Myotis brandtii | reverse complement strand
GACTGACAACACACCTGCCTCTGGCAAGGTATGTTTCAAGGTCATGGCTCTGCGCGCCACTGGCAGCTCAGGGACCTTTCTCAGGCTCTCTCTACATCTCCACCTTCTTAATATTTTAAATTTAGCTTGGACATCTAATTGAAGCCCTCGGACTTGAGATCTCAGGAGCTTGCTGCTGACTAAAAGAAAGCAGGTTAAGTTAGTGGTACATAAAGGAATCCTATTAGGTGCCAGGTGGTGTGTTTTAACATTTTCCATGGATTAAATCCTTTTAAATCACCCAGCAATTCTTTTCACTGGAGATATAATTTCATCATGATTATTCAGAATGGCTTGCACATGTTTGTTTAGCTGTACGAGGTCTATACTGATATTCATATGATGCTGTATTTCCTGTAGGTGCATCTTGATCCCATAGAGAACTGTCATAGCGGGGCTGACGTCAC
>NW_005363153.1:633-849 GCF_000412655.1 Myotis brandtii | reverse complement strand
GACCCAAAATGTTTTTCTTTATTTTCTATTGTTTTTTGTTTGTTTGTTTAAATCCTAATCCAAGGATATTGTTTCCACTGATTTTTAGAAAGAGTAGAAGGGAGAGAGGAGGGAGGGAGGGAGAGAGAAAAAGAGAGAGGGAGAGGAACATCGATATGAGAGAGACACAATTGGCTGTCTCCTGCATGCATCCTGATTGGGACCAGGGATTGAACC
>NW_005363153.1:0-455 GCF_000412655.1 Myotis brandtii | reverse complement strand
CCCAATGGTCCATAGTTCAGCTAGATAAACTAAGACTTCCTAGTGATGAGCCTTTCTAGGACCATGAAACCACAATTTCCAACCAAAAGGTTGGTCATCAGTGAATCATTCCGTTTGATTTATGACCCAAAGGGGGAGGTGTGGATGAAAATGGGGCCACATACTAAAGCTGACAAGCTCAGAAGAGGCCTGCATAGTATGATTTGCAAAATCAGAGACTTAAAGTAACCACATAGGATAGCCTGAAATGACAACTTTCTAACTAAAAGTGAGTCATGGTGGTAATAATGTCTTAAGTATTTTTTCCTAACAAAGCTGAATCTTTATATTAACTGAACATGTCTTGTCTTTTTATATTCGATATAACTTACATTTGGAATATCAGGAAAATTTTTTCTTTTTTTTCGGAACCTCACTACACCAGAGGAGAAGCCACAGACCCCCTCACTGCTATT
>NW_005363152.1:0-376 GCF_000412655.1 Myotis brandtii | reverse complement strand
ACTCCCACAGCCAACCTCCTAGGGCTGGACAACCTCCTGCTGTCCTTACCCCTGGCCGGCCGGCCCTGATCACAACTGGGAGAGACAGCCCCGATCAGCCCTAATCACCAGCCAGGCTGAGGGACCCCACCAATGCACAGATTTGTGCACCAGGCCTCTAGTATTTCATAACTGTATGCTTAGTAAACAAGTATATTTATGCAATGAAATTATAAGCCTCCACTTAGAAAGAAGGAACTTCCGCCCTAATCGGTTTGGCTCAGTGGATAGAGCATCGGCCTGCAGACTGAAGGGTCCCAGGTTCGATTCCGGTCAAGGGCATGTACCTTGGTTGTGGGCATATCCCCAGTGGGGAGTGTGCAGGAGGCAGCTGATC
>NW_005363151.1:0-978 GCF_000412655.1 Myotis brandtii | reverse complement strand
GGTCAGTTCCTCAGGATGCCCCCTTTAGTCTCAGTTCCAGCAAAAGTATTTTAAGACGGAGCAGGAAAAGGTATCTTTGCTCAACTCTCCTGCTCATGGTGGTCCTGGCCTGTTCCTTGTTCCGAGCGCCCCCTGGTGTCTAGGATGCTCTCTGCAGCCCAGCCCTGCTGTCTCCCTCAAAGAAGTTTATGTCTGGGCTCACACTGACTTCCCCTCACTGTGTCTCTTGCACAGTAATACACGGCCGTGACCTCGGTGCTCATGGAGCTCAGCTGCAGGAAGAACTGGTTCTTGGACGTGTCTCTGGAGATGGAGGTTCAGTTCTTGAGAGAGTGGCTGTAGTAAGTGTCCCCACCACTACATATGTCCCCCATCCAATCCAGCCCCTTCACTGGGGGCTGGCAGTTCCAGTCCCAGGCTTAACCACTGTGATGGAGTAACCAGAGACAGAGCAGGTGAGGGAGAGGGTCTGCGAGGGCTTCACCAGTCCTGGGCCCGACTCCTGCAGCTGCACCTGGGACAGGACACCTGGGACAGAGAGAACACAGTGAGTCCTGGGCTCAGATGCAGGGTCCCCATCTCCTCACGTCTAAGCCCTGAGTCACTCACATCTGGGAGCTGACAGCAGGAAGAGGAAGAGCCACCTGGGAGTCATGTCTTGCAGGTGAGGTCCTTGTTTCCCAGAAAGTAATCTCCAGGGTGAGCAGGCCCTGAATTTAAGTGGACGCCAATTTTGTGTGTGTCTGGTGGCTGTGGGGGCATTTGCATATGGGAGGTGTCTGCACATACAAAGGGCAAGAGCTGAGGGAGGTCTTGGTCTCTGGGGCTTCCCCAGGAAGGAGGTGCTGACTGTGCCCTCTGAAAACCAGTCTCTACTTGGGGTCCTGGTCACCGTGCCCTGGGACCTCTCCTTCCACACCAGGGGCTATGCTGTAGGAGCGGGTCAGGAAGTAGGATGTGAGCACAATCAGTGACTCC
>NW_005363150.1:0-595 GCF_000412655.1 Myotis brandtii | reverse complement strand
ACAGTTTCTTCTGCTGTGCAGAAGATTTTTAGTTTAATATCATCCCCTTTTTTTTAATTTTACTTCCCTTGCCTTTGAGGTAAAATTTATTAAAAAAATTATCTCTAATACCAAGGTCCTTAAGCTTAATACCTATTTTTTCTATGTAATTTATTGTTTCAGGTCTTATACTTAGGTCCTCAATCCATTTCTATTGATTATATGTGTATGGTGACAAATAGCAGTCCACTTTCATTCTTTTGCATGTGGCTTTCCAATTTTCCCAGCACCATTTTTTGAAGAGGCTTCCTTTTTTTTCATTGTATTTTCTTGGTTCCTTTGTAAAAAAATGATTTGTCCATATAGATGTGGGTTTATTTCTGGGCTCTCAATTCTCTTCCCTTTGGTGTGTGTATCTTTTTTTTCTGCCAATACCATGCTGTTTTGATTATTGTCACTTTGTAGTATTATTTGAAGTCAGGGAGTATAATACATCTGGCTCTGTTCTTTTTCCTCAGGATTTCTTTGGCTATTTGAGGTCTTTAGTGATTTTGTGCAAAGCTAATGATTTTGTTTTGTACTATTTCTTTAAAAAATGCCTTTGGGATATTGATGG
>NW_005363149.1:0-561 GCF_000412655.1 Myotis brandtii | reverse complement strand
ATGGCTTGTAGACACACATGCTAGAGCATTTTTTCCCATAGTGAATGATCGTAGAGTTTGTTTTTTGATGAATAACTGGAATTGCCAGTTAACAATTATAATGAATAGAAGTGTCTGAACGTGGAATGTTCTGTCTTGTGAGCCAGGGAAGTACCCATCACTGAAGAAGTTGAAGAAAAAAATAATCAGCTGACTAGCATGCCAGCAGGGAATTGGTCTAGATGACCTCTATAGTTTCTTTCTACCTTAAGGTCTTTGATGCTCTTTTCTTTGTTGTTAGTAGTAGTAGTAGTAGTAGTAGTAGTAGTAGAGAAGCAAGCAAGAATTTATTGATGACTGAAAAAAATATACGTAGGACAGTAAAACAAGGAAGGGCATAGAAGAAGCGACAGGAGAGCCTGGGCTGGGCTGCCTTGGCTCACCAGGAAGTCAGAGAAAAAGGGACCTTGGTGTCGTAAGTGTTTCCCTCCACGTCCCGCGTGGTTCAGGGTTCGGGTATGGAAGTCGAGCCGCACACAAATGAGAAAGAAAAGACACGAGATAATTTGGGAATATTGGGGG
>NW_005363148.1:0-823 GCF_000412655.1 Myotis brandtii | reverse complement strand
CAGGGTAGATATCATTTAATATCTATCCCTGGTTTATGACTCCAATATGATCCAAATTTGGGGTAGGAACCAATTATTTTTGTGTCTCATCCATGATCCAACCAATCCTGAGATCCACCAGGAGCCTGTAGAGGAGGGAGGAGCAGGGTATTCATTTTGCCTTGGGGCTGAATAATTTATTTTATGGTGGGGCTATAAGGAACAAAGGTCAAAGCAGCTGCTGCCACAGGACACAGAAGAGGAAAGTGCAGAGGAGCTTGAGTCCTCACACATGGAGTCTGACCCAGCACTACCTAAGCAGTGACCAGGGCTGCACAGCAGGCAGGCAGATAGATATGGGAACAGGAGTGGTGTCTGTGCTGGAAGGATATCACACATGTGAAGCCATCCTTGAGGACTTAGGGGTTTGTGAACCACATCAGGCTTCCTGTGGACCTGCACCAGAAACCTGAACCCACAGAGTGTCTGCCTTCAAAAGGAATAAGGCTTGTGCCCAGAGAACCCTAGGGGTGAAGGGTACAGGAGATTCCTCTTTGAAAGGGCAGGTGCACAGGGCTTAAAGGTTTTATAGGACTTGCTCCATGACCCGCACAAAAGCAGAGGTTTGAGAAGTGCCTAGAGTCGACCATGTGAAAAGGAAATCCTTCTCCTGCAGGAGGAGTGGAAGACTTTGGACTCTCACCTGAGGCTCCGGCATGGGGAATGGAGGCTACTTTGGTGCTCCACCCCCTACCTCATGAGAGCAGGGATGCACCTCTCTCTCAGTGCTCCCAGGTGTGCTGGCCTGCCCCATTCCCCTGCTGCAGCCCCACCCACAGAGCTG
>NW_005363147.1:0-573 GCF_000412655.1 Myotis brandtii | reverse complement strand
TGAAATCTGACAGTTGGCCATTTTTGTTGTTGTTGTTGTTAAACCTCACCTGAGGACATTTTTCCATTGATTTTTCAGAGAGAGTGGAAGGGAGGGGGAGAGACAGAGAGAGAAACATCCATGTGAGAGAGACACATCAATTGGTTGCCTCCCTCACTAGGGCCGGAGATCAAGCCTGCAACTGGGGTACATGCCCTTGACTGGAATCGAGTCCGGGACCCTTTAATCCACAGGCTGATGTTCTATCCACTGAGCCAAATCGGCCAGGGCAGGTTGGCCATTTTGAAATTAGGAGGTTGTCAAGCTATTAGTTGTGTTCATTCAAATGTTTGCCACCCCAGCTTGTCCTACCATAACCAGACATATGTTACAGTCTTTTATGTGATCAATTTTCTAAGGTGAATCCGTGTTTCTAAAATAGATCCATATTCCATGGCCTTGAGACTCAGATTGCAAGGATCTCCGTATAGGACAGTAATAATAAGGCAGGGTAGTCAAGTCATTCTAGAATATGGGACCTTAGAGGAAGCATGAATCATAAATCAAGCTAGCTGAGTTTTGGCTTTGTGACCA
>NW_005363146.1:0-751 GCF_000412655.1 Myotis brandtii | reverse complement strand
CCATCTCAACTATAATTAATTTACTGGCTCACCCGGGAGTGCACTTATCATTTGGCAAACCAGCGCCCTGAGTTCTTCTGGCTGTTTTAGACTACCAGGAGAGAAACCAAGACACGTAAGAGAGATTGAGATGACCGAAGGGTGACACCTTTGCAGAGCTCAACTCACAAGGAGCACACTTGCAGCCCACTACACAATATCCCTAGAAAATATTTAGCTCAAGCCCTACAGAGAAAAAATAAACTAAAAAGACAAAACAATTATTGAAAAGATTTTTTTCTTTAAAGAAACTCCTGAGGAATCCTATCTAATAAAGAGGGAAGAGAAACCAAGATGGCGGCATAGGTAAACACCTGAAATTGCTGCCTCGCACAACCACTTCAAAAATACAACTAAAAGGCAAAATGGACATCATACAGATTCACAGGAAGGCTGGCTGAGTGGAAATTCTACAACTAGAAGGAAAGAGAAAAGCATACTGAGACTCAGAGGAGGTGCGGAAGTAAAGTGCAGAGGTACTGAGGCCAGCGTGGGAAGAGCTGGCAACTGAGGACACGGTTGTATTTTTCAATCGGGATAGAGACACAAGCTCCCGACGGCCCCGACTCCAGTTCCGGGTGAGTCTCTGGGGACCCAGACTCATACGGGGAGAAACTGGACTGTCTGGCAGCGGGCAGAACTCAAGGGAGGCTTTCTCTCAGAGGTGCTTCCAGCGATTACCACGGGACACTGAGACCCTGGGCCTCTTAGG
>NW_005363145.1:0-617 GCF_000412655.1 Myotis brandtii | reverse complement strand
CAGAAGCTTTTTATTTTGATGTGTCCTTATTCTTCGCATGATGCTTTGCCAGTTCAGCTCTACATGAGCTAGAAGTTGAGGGTAAGTGGCTGAGGAGAGGAATTAAACAGAGCAGGAGGGTTGAAAACAAACCACAACATCCTCACCCATTCCTTTTCCTGGAAAAAGCATATCAGGCTGGAGCAGAGGGTTCAAGGAGATGGTTGAAAATAAATGTGAGAATAAAATTTTGTTTTAGTATTCTCTTAAGTTATAATTCCTGAAAATGAAATTGTTTTAAAAGTAAACATGTTGCCCTGGCCGGTTTGGCTCAGTGGATAGAGCATCAGCATGCGGACTGAAGAGTCCCAGGTTTGATTCCGGTCAAGGGCATGTACCTTGGTTGCAGGCACATCCCCAGTGGGGAGTGTGCAGGAGGCAGCTGATCGATGCTTCTCTCTCATCGATGTTTCTGACTCTCTATCCCTCTCCCTTCCTCTCTGTAAAAAATCAATAATATATATTAAAAAAAAAAAGTAAACACGTTATGGGGTCTTCTTAAGATGTCAATGGTAGGAGGGAAATTAACATCTGATAAAGACTACTTGAAATAAGTAGCCAGAAAAAAAATAAAGCAA
>NW_005363144.1:0-500 GCF_000412655.1 Myotis brandtii | reverse complement strand
CTTTGGATAAATTCCCAAAAGTGGAAACACTAGGTCAAAAGGTAATTCCATTTTTTAATATTTTTGAGATAACTCCATACTGCTTTCCACAGTGGCGGCACCAATCTGCATTCCCAACAGTGCATGAAAGTGGGATAAAGATAGTGTATTCAATAAATGGTGTTGGGAAAATTTGACAGATACTTGCAAAATGAATCTAACCACCTCCTCACACCACACACAAGAATAAATTCAAAATGGGTTAATGATTTAAATGTTAGACTTGAAACCATAAAAATCCTAGAAGAAAATATAGGCAGTAAAATCTTGGACATTTCTCATAGCAATATTTTTTTCTGATATATCTCCTCTGGCCAGGGAAACAAAAGAAAAAATAAACAAATAGGACCACATCAAACTAGAAAGCTTTTGCACATTAAAGAAACCATCAACAAGATGAAAAGAGAACCCAGAGTGTCGGAGAACATATTCGCCAATGACACATCTGATAAGTTGATAAT
>NW_005363143.1:0-781 GCF_000412655.1 Myotis brandtii | reverse complement strand
TTTCATTAAATTTCAGATATTTTTGGAAACTGGAAACGAGCCTTAATAATGTGCCAATCAGCTAAAAGAAAATGAACTTATGGATTGTGAGGGAGAAGAGGAAATGAGGAAAGAAAAGAAAGAGATTGAATAAGACAGATTCAAACAGAGATAATGAGGAGAATAGTAAGAAGAGAATGCCTGCTCAGTGCAGTGTTTTCTGACCTTAAACCTAAGATGCCTTTGGTTCTGGAGCCTTAGGGATAGGGGCTTTGGCCAATTCCAACTCAAGGAATTTGCACGGTTAGCCTCAGGTTGGGTGGTCTTCTAATGTGAGCATCATGCTATTCCTAGATGTAGATGGGAAAGACTGGTGAACGTGATTTTCAGGCCTGGATAACATTACTTCGGATAACATCCTGTCCCCAGTGGACTGAGCCAAGGTACCCAAATTCTGGCTTGCACTCATTTGATATGTTTCTTGACAAGGCTGTTTCGTAAAAATCTGGATACCATCCAGGAGATTTGTACTTGAAATTTATGCCTCTGAGTAATTTTCAAGGCATATGCTAAAATTTATGTGACAGTTATTGGAAAGGTTGAATTACATGGGTGTGGGCAAGCAGAATTTTTTTTTTCTTCTCATAAATGTCTTCAAACACATTTTTTAAAGATCTCCCTCCTACTTATGGATATTAAACATCTTATTTTGAAATGTTAAAAAGTCCAAACTAACTGCATTAGTTTTCTTTTGTAACAAATTACCACAAAGCTAACAGCTTAACACAAATTTATTATCCCC
>NW_005363142.1:0-237 GCF_000412655.1 Myotis brandtii | reverse complement strand
GCTAGTACTTCCAGTACTATGTTGAACAGGAGTGGTGAGAGGGGGCATCCCTGTCTTGTTCCTATTCTTAGGGGGAATGGTTTTAGTTTTTGCCCATTGATTATGATGTTGGCTGTGGGTTTGTAATATATGGCTTCTACTAGGTAGAGGTATGATCCTTCTATTTCTACGTTGCTTAGAGTTTTTGTCAAGAAAGCGTATTGTATTTTGTCAAATGCTTTTTTCTGCATCAATTGA
>NW_005363141.1:0-1020 GCF_000412655.1 Myotis brandtii | reverse complement strand
CTGCCAGAGGCTCTTACAATCTAGCAGGCATTGTGCTAGTTCCTTTCACCTAATCATTCTTTAAAAAATATATATATTTTTATTGATTTCAGGAAGAAACAAACGGGGGAGCGGGGGAAGAGAGAGAGAAACATCAATGATGAAAATCATGGATTGGCTGCTTCCTGCATGCCCCACACTGGGAATTGAGCCCGCAATCCGGGCATGTGCCCTTACCAGGAATTGAACCTCGACCTCCTGGTTACAGGTCGATGCTCAACCACTGAGCCATGCCAGCCGTGCTCACCTAATCACTCTTAATTCTCAAAATAACCCAGTAGAATGGTTCTTTCCATTTTACAGAAGAGTAAAGGAACTTTCAAAAAGAGCAAGTAGGATGCCAAAGGTCATGGAATTGGGGTTTCACCTAGACCTCTACCTTAAAGTACACAAATGCTTCATTAAAGCAATTAGATATCAGGTGCTATTTCCTGTCTAGGCTTCCTGGCTCAATTGGCAGGTTACTGTCATCCCATGCTCTATTTGTACACTTGGGATTTCTGGCCACATTATGACAGTGCCAAGAGGAGACTCCAGAGCTCCAGACCTTTTTATTATTTACTAGAGGCCTGGTGCACAAATTCATGCAACAGTGGGGTCCCTCGGCCTGGGCAAAACCAGCTCTCTGACATCCCTCCAAGGGGTCCTGGATTGCAAGAGGGCGCAGGCCAGGTTGAGGGACCCCACTAGTGCATGGAGGGACTGAGGGAGGGCTCCAGGGTGTGTCTGGCCTGTCTTGCCCTGTCCCGTTCTGCCAGAACCCAGCAGCAAGCTAAACTACCAGTTGGAGCATCTGCCCCCTGGTGGTCAGTGCATGTCATAGCGACTGTCGAACAGTTGAATGAATGGTTGGACACTTAGCATATTGGCTTTTATTATATAGAATTCACTGCCCCAGTCCAGGGGGCTTTACTCTCAGAACTTTCATTTAACTTCTTAGGAAATCTTACCTATGATCTTTATTATAAGAACAGATATAGC
>NW_005363140.1:0-2635 GCF_000412655.1 Myotis brandtii | reverse complement strand
TCCTCCCTAGACCAGGAGGAAAGAAAAATTCTTATCTCCAGAGCGGCAGATGAGGGTGAGAGTCATCTGTACAAACCTTGATAAACTCACCCTGATCATCCCAGTCGCCATTAACTGCCCTAACCGGAGTCCCTTTATCTTGTCATGTTTTAACAACTTCCTACTTTTGTCCGACCTCGGATCCGTGTTTGGGTCTTCTTTGGGGTTTCACGTTCCGGTGGGGCCTCCCATGTCCATGTAAAAGCTTGTATGTTTTTCTCCTGTTAATGTCTTGTGTCTATTTAATTCTCAGGCCCAGCTGGAGACCCTAAGAGGGTAAAGCTTTGCCTCCCCTACAGGTAAAAGGACTGTGGCTAGGTCTTCTCCATCCTTAGTAGCAGAGCCTGGAACCCAGTCAGCCATCAGCAAGCATATTGGTGAAAGACGCAGACGATGCAACACTGGTCTCAAGCTTGATTGCCTGTTGGAATCACCTGGACCTGACCCCCGTGATTCTGACTTCATTGCTCCAGAGGGGAATGGCATTCAGGTTTTTAATGTGCTGCCTAAGTTGGGAATCATTGCAACACACACACAAAAGTAAAGAAAACTGGAAAGAAAACCTAATACCACCTCTCAGATATAACCATACTCGTTAATATTTTGGTGACTTTCTCTTCTCATGGAAACACAAACCCAATGCAGAAACACAGTCATATACAAGTCATAATAGAACTCAGTTTCTTTATCCACCACCCCTCCCCTTCAAGTCCCTGCACCTTGCGTGTGTATGGTGCCTATGTACAGTTTTATGCCTTTATACTATCCCATTGTATGAATGTAATATAATCACTTAAAATAGCGCATACTAATGGATGTTTATGTATTGTTTTAAAATTTTCTGTTCAAATCAGCTCTGCAGTAAGCACCCTTGTACACACGTTTATATCACCATGCCTGTTCTATCACTGCTATTTATTTTTCCAGTCAGATTGATGCTTCATTACAGTATTCTCTCCTCACCTAAATTAAAAAAGAAAAGAGAGCAAGGAGAGAAAGAAGGAAGGAAGGGAGGGAGGGAGGAAAGAAAGAAGGAAAAGAGACATGAAAGGCAAGTTCAAGAAACAGAAAATCTGGCTTTCTTACATATTTCCTCAGCTTATTTTAGAGACGACACCTATTGGAATGATGCCCTTTCCCACACTGACTTCCCAGGATGTCAGTGTGTATGAACAAGGCCACGTCCCATTTCCTGGTTCCCCGCGGCCCATTTCTGCAGCCTAAGGATGAACATTCAGGAGGCAACAAGCCAGGGATTCTCCAAGTGTGGATTTTCCAGCAAGTAGTCCATGAGCCACAAGAGGTCACTAGGGCACAAAAGATCATTGCTTCTTTGAACAAACTCTTCCTGGCTGACCATGGTAGTTTTAAGGCGTTTGTTGGCAACAGCGGGAATCAGAATGATCTGACAGGACAAACCCATGTCATGATCACTCTTACAAGCTATTGTATTCAACTGGCTAAGATTTTGTTTAGAATTTTCCCATCCACGTTCAATAAGGAGAGTGGCTATAAATTTCCTTTTTTTATACCATCTTGTCAGGTCTGGTTCAAGTTTATGCTAGTCTCATAAATAAGTTGGGTCGTGTCTCCTCCTTCTGTATTCTGGAGTAGTATTAAGTAAAACCAGAAGCGCTTGTTCCATGATTAAAACAAACCAATAACAGTGTGTGTCCCTAGAATTTTCCTTGTAGTAAGATCAGCTTCAGTTTTTAACCTTTTTTTATGGTTATTTCTGCTTCTTCTTGAGTCAGAATTATTGTCTGAGCAATTCATAATGAGCCCATGCTGTGATGAGATCTTATTGGACGATGGCCAGAGTGAGTTGGACAGACCTATTTTTGATGATGGCCCTCGGGCAAGTCAGATGGCATCACCCCAAAAGCACATTAATACTAATTCACCCAAAACTACCCCAGCAAGAAAGGTGTAGGCCTGGGTTAGTAATGTGCCCATTTTCTGTAACTCTGATATCATCGGACTGCATATTCTTCCAAAAATCCTCTCTCAATATTTCTTTCAGATGATCTTCTGATAAATAATTAGGAGACTGGAGCTCAACTTTATACTCCATTGTTGTGGAATAAAGATATATATACAAACAATCAAGACAGGTGTGGGACAGGGCCTCTCAGAGGCCAAGGAAAATCCAGCTACTTCCATCATTTTAAGCTTCCAGTAGTATATTTAAAATGAAGAAATAGCCAAACCACAGTCCCAAAACTATGGTATAATTTGAACGTATACATTAACAAATTAGTGGCTTTGAAATCACACAAAAAACCATAACTGCATATAATTCATTTGGCCATATTCATTCAATAACATATCATGTGAATTTGAGGCCTTTCTATATTTTCTTTTTCAATTACAGTTAACATTCAGTATTATTTTGTATTAGTTTCAGGTATATTACATAGTGGTTAGACAATCATATACTTTAAAAGTGTTCCTCCTAATATTTAATCCGATAAGGGGTTAATATCCAAAACTTATAAAGAACTCATCCATCTCAATACCAACAACAACAACAAAAAAACAGATCAAACAATCCAGTTTAAAATGGGCAAAGGACTTAAATATACACTTCTCCAAA
>NW_005363139.1:0-756 GCF_000412655.1 Myotis brandtii | reverse complement strand
AGTTTCCATTGCCCTAGGAGCTGTGTCGGTCAAGATATTGGTTCAGCATATGTCTATTTTGCTGCTGCCTGTGTATTCCTCTAATATTTTTATGGTTTCCCCTCTTACGTTTAAGTCCTTTATCCATTTTGAGTTTATTTTTGTGTATGGTGTAAGTTGGTGGTCTAGTTTTATTTTTTTTTTGCAAGTATCTGTCCAATTTTCCCAACACCATTTATTGAAGAGACTTTCTTGACTCCATTGTATGTTCTTGTCTTGTTTATTGATTTGTGGATATTGTACCAGCCTTGCATCCCAGGAATAAATCCCACTTGGTCATGGTATATGATCTTTCTAATGTAATGCTGGATCCAATTTGCTAGAAATTTGTTGAGGATTTTAGTATCCATGTTCATCAGGGATATTGGCCTGTAGTTCTCTTTCATTGTGTTGTCTTTATCTGATTTTGGGATTAGGGTAATGCTGGCTTCATAGAAAGAGTTCGAAAGTGTGCCTTCCTCTTGAATTTTTTGGAATAATTTGAGGGGGATAGGTTTTAGTTCTTCTTTGAATGTTTAGTAAAACTTCTCTGTGAAGCTGTCCGGATCAGGGCTTTTGTTTGCTGGAAGTTTTTTTATTACTGCTTCAATTTCATCGGTAGTTATCAGCCTATTCACGCTTTTTTATTGTTCCTGATTGAGTTTTAGAAGATTGCTTTTTTCTGGGAATATGTCCATTTCTTCTAGGTCAGTGGTCGGCAAACTGCGGCTTGGCAAA
>NW_005363138.1:1267-1652 GCF_000412655.1 Myotis brandtii | reverse complement strand
GGTCGAACAACCCTTTCACAGGGGTTGCCTAACACCAGCGGAAAACACATATATAATTACTCTAGAGGCCCATTGCAGGAAGATTCCTGCAAGAATAGGCCTATTCCTACAAGAACAGGGCTTCCTCAGGCCAGAGCGAAGCAGAGAAGGGAGCGAAGCCGGAGGTGGGCTTTACTCCCTCCTGTCTCCACCACCTCAGCTCCATCCCTTCCCCGCCACTTAGCTCCCTCCCTTCTCCGCGGCCTTGGCTCCCTCCTGTGTTCTCTGCTTCACCTCCCTCCCGTGCCCGCTGCCTCAGCTCCGCTCCTTTCTGCTACCTCTGTGATCCATTCCCTTCTCCACTGCTTGGCTCCCTTCTGCAGTGCTTGGCTTCCTTCTACACTGT
>NW_005363138.1:0-1016 GCF_000412655.1 Myotis brandtii | reverse complement strand
ATTCATAACAGTAGCAAAATTACAGTTATGAAGTAGCAATGAAAATAATTTTATGGTTGGAGGTCACCACAACATGAGGAACTGTATTAAAGGGTCGTGGCATTAGGAAGGTTGAGAACCACTGCTCTAGACTATTGGTTCTGGACTGGGCTGGCAATGACTCCAATAATCTGTGCAACTCAGTTAAAATTACCATAGTCTAAGAAGAAAGGATGCTATAAAATCTCTAATATTTTAGGGCCACTTCACAGTCATCTCCTATATTGAAACTTTCTTTGATCCCCATAAGAGATTGTAGCCCTTTTTTCAATGAATCCCCTGGAATAAGAATTTACTTTGTGAAACATTATATTTACTTATTTCTATATATCTATCTATATAAACAATACATATTCTAACTAAATCATGAACTCTTTCAGAGAATGTTCTATTGCCTTCTTTTTCTTTGTCTTATACCTTTCAGATGGCAGGTACAACAATATCTGCTTTAGAATCAGTCCCAGTAAATAATTGTTAGAGAAAAATGAATTAAAAGTATTATAACTTGAGTTATTGTATTATATAAGTCCCTTTGAATTACAGAAGAAGAAAGTCATCCTGGTATAATCATTATTCTCTCCTACTCCATAGTGCCATTTTTCCTTCTTCTCTTGACCATCTCCCACTCAGAAACCTTTTATAATTTTCGGATGTTGCATCTGAAAATATTATAGAGGCAAAAGTCAGCTTTGTCCGGCATCCTTTAGCTTGTCAGTCTGGAATTTCTTCTTTAAATATATCCCTCCACATTATCAATTCAATGTGGTTTTAAGAGTGAACTCTATATACATTTGATGTCTAAAGTCTGAGGTATAACATTTTGAGTTAAAACCAGACACATTATTGTACTGCTTGGTGCCTGGTTATCCATGACAATGATTTGTATTTCTATTGGATTGATCATTTTTGGAAGCCTAAAATGCAATATTTCTATCTGCTCTTTCTGTCTTATGGGCAAATTTACATATTTGAGTAAA
>NW_005363137.1:0-822 GCF_000412655.1 Myotis brandtii | reverse complement strand
ATTATAAGTGTCAGGCTCTGCAGTCATAAACAAGGCATGTGTTTCGGTTCAGAGGCTGACATCTTTTTGCAACTCTATCTTAGTCCCCTTCAGAAAGCCTGGGAGGGCTTCAGCGCACCCCTCCGTTCATCACCTGGAAATGATCTGCCGGCCTCCACGACCCAGCCCGGCCCCTCTGACCACCTCTCCTCCTCTTCTCCCCTCACACACTCCCCACCTGCTGTTCCTTGAGCATGTCAGGCACAGTCCTGCCTTAGGGCCTCCGCATCTGCTTCCCCTCTGCTGGCAATCCTGTCCCTCAGCATCTGACGGGCAGGTGCCCCACCTCCTTCAAGGGTCTGTCTACCATGTCCACCCATTGCCAGTCCTGTTCAAGCTTCTCCACTTTTCTACTTTTGCTTTTTTCCGTAACACTTAATCTTATATACCTTATTTATTATGGTGTATTACTTATTATCTGTTTATACCTATTCGGATGTAAGCCCTATGAGGTCAGGGATCTTTGTTTTGTCACTGATGCATCCTACGTGCCTAGGACAGTGCCTGACATCAGGGGGCACTCAATAAATATCTTTTTTTGAATCAGAAATTACTAACATGATTACATGTAGGAAGAGGATGGGATGCAGAGTATGTATGTGGACTTAGGTGGTTCATAAATCTAAATTTAAGCGTTGGCCTTAGGTAGACCCCAAGCTAATAGAAATAAGATCCTCTTCATGTTTACCTGCTGGATCGATGATGCCAACCCTAAAATAGTGGTGAGGTCTTATATGGCCAGGGATGTTGTATCCATACTTGATTATAAGTGACATGTAATTT
>NW_005363136.1:0-707 GCF_000412655.1 Myotis brandtii | reverse complement strand
ACTATTATTTAAAACTTCTTTCAAGTATAATTCTATAAATCAAATGTTTAGAATGAATGAAAGCTAGCTTAGTGTCAGGCTGGATGTTATAACAAGCATTTATAAAACTTAGTTCTACCTATAACATATATTGAAGAAATCAAAACTGCATTTCTTTTTCTGGTTAAACCACCTTAGTATTACTAAGAACTTATTTCTCATTGACCAAGAACAGATACATGTGCCTATTTGTGCTGTAACCATGATTTAAAAAGCAGCAACTAAAATATACAGTCTGTTAGTCTCGCTGTTTATTGTTAGACTGCTCTCTCGTCCTAAAATATCCCCCTTCATTAACGAGGGTGTTTCACAGTTCGTCTCAATAGGCATTTACCATTATTAAGCCCAAAGCAGAGGAAGGAAGGATTCTTCCATTTTTAGGGAATTTGTACATCTCTAATGAAGAGTGGCATGATAGTCCTGCTTCCCAAATATTCACATTATCATCTTCACTCCCCTGGATTCAGCCCATAGAAGAAAGGGAGGCAGGGGTAATGCAAAGGAGATAGGAACAGTGCACTTATTTCTGGGAGACTGAATCAGTTCTCCCATCTCTCCTATCCATAAGCTCAACCTGAGAAAGACTGGGAAGATAGTGGAAAGCAAAGTTGACTTAAAATTAGGGACCTGCGTTCTAGTCTCTAGTCTGCTACTAATCTGGGAAATGA
>NW_005363135.1:0-852 GCF_000412655.1 Myotis brandtii | reverse complement strand
TATTAAGTCTAGTTATAATTTGGCCTGATTGTTTGTATGAACACAACAAGGATAACAGTTGATTACATCGGCTATTTTTAAAAAATGTGCTTTGCTGGAATCTCATTGGAAAGTTTACTCTCAGGGCAAAGAAGCCAAGCCACACAGTTGCCATCAGGCTTCGCCTGCAATACCTACAGAATTGGGGTGCAGTCCTCAAGTTGAGGTCCCTGGTGTCTTGATGAGATGTCTTTCATGCCATCTCTCAGGAAAGCAACCTTTGTCCCTTACCTGGAAAAGCTGCCGTGAACCATGTGACCAAGTAAGGTACCAGGCTCTTTATCCAAGGGGCTTATCGGCTTCAAAGTCAGTCCTCATTCCTTAGAGCTTCCCGGTGACATCCAGAGTCCTGGCCTGTCTCTCTGGTTAATAAAACCACAATTGGAAACTGACTTACGTCCTGTTATGAAGAAATCAGATTCTTATTGGATTCATGCAAACAAACACATTGCCATGAGAACAATAATTACTAAAACTATAATTATTTTTAGTTCATTAGCCCTATAATCAAATTCTTTTTCTCCTGAGTTTTCTTGCCAGTATTTCTATAAATCCAGATACTCTATTGAGTTCTAATAATTGTTATCCAATTCGAGAGGATGGTCTGAAAGTTTATTCTCAGAGATATGTAGCTTAAAATAAATCGGAGTCCTTTCCATGGAACACTCAGAAGGTGTAACATGTTTTTAAATGTCTCCAAATGACAAGAAATTTAAAATGACACAGTTATTGATTTGATTATAATGCAAATAACATGGAATCTTGCCCTTTCTGCAAAATACAATATTCCACAATATTATAACTTATAACAAT
>NW_005363134.1:0-828 GCF_000412655.1 Myotis brandtii | reverse complement strand
TCTCAGGATGGGTTGGATCTTGGATGAGATGCAAAATTTTTGGAGGATCCTACCCCAAGTTTGAATCATCCTGGAGTCATAAACCAGGGATAGATACTAAATGATATCTATCCTGATACAATGTCTATACCTGATCCTGCAGCCTGGGGCTAACTGCATGTGGCCTCTGGGCTGTTTTCAGTATCTGGACCACCAGCTGGAATACACGTCTGTTCTCCTTCAGCCTCATTCCTCATCAGGTTCCCTTCATGTATGATGACTGTGGTACTAGGAGTCAGTGTTAGTGGGTCTAAATTTATCTCCATGCAGCCTTTTTAATTTTTCTCTTCAGAGAGCAGAGCAAAGGGAAAATTTACTAACTGACACTTCAGATCTTTCTTTAATCATCAAACTTTGGCAACCATCAAGACATGAATATCTACTGAGATCTTTTCTTTCTTTATTGCTTCATAGTCCCATTTACTTGAAGTTCCTGAGAGAGCTCCTGATCCTAGACTGTAGCCACGGGCCATACCGAGTCCAGGTGGGAGAATGAGCATCACTGTGTTACCACTCCGTGATACCCTCTGGTAACTTAAGAAACATTCAAACCTGTGAGGAAGTTTTGTGTGTTTATTTAAGCCAAACTGTCCACAATGGCTGGAAGCAGATTCTCAATGGATTGAGATAATGCTCCAGAGAATGACAGTTTTGCACCTTGTATTATACATTAGAATCAAAAGAGAAGTGTGTTACATGAAATCCATTGGTGATAGATAGATTAGGGAGGTTGAGGCAGAAGAAAGCAAAGAGGGGAGGGGATGGAACCTCTGGGATTGGATAAAAAGT
>NW_005363133.1:0-549 GCF_000412655.1 Myotis brandtii | reverse complement strand
GGCCTGGTGCATGAAATTCATGCACAGATAGGGTCCCTAGACCTTGCTGGCGATCAGGGCCAATCTGTGGGGCGATAAGAGGGCTTCCCTTGTGCCCACCTTGGCCGGCCTGGCGCTGCCCATTTACCGGCTCCACCTCCCGCCACCGCTGCCGATTGCCACCCTCTGTGGAGCAACTGGCTGGATGATCAGAGGGGGAGGGGCACTCCACTGGCACCTGCCTTGGCTGGCCTGGAGCCTGCGGGCTGGGGGCAGCTCCTGCATTGAACATCTGCCCCCTGGTGGTCAATGCACGTCATAAAGACCGGTCATTCCACCGGTCATTCTGCCGTTTGGTCGATTTGCATATTAGGCTTTTATTATATAGGATAATCAGGCAAGAAATAAGTTCAAATTCTGACTATACCACTTTCTGTTAGTATCACCTGAGGTAAATTATTTAAACTTGCTTTGCTATGTTTCCACATCTGTAAAATAAAGTTAATAAAAGTGCCTGAAAAATAGTAAGGGATTTGTTAAACAAATTTGGTCTAAATCTTCTTAATTGGG
>NW_005363132.1:0-558 GCF_000412655.1 Myotis brandtii | reverse complement strand
TTGGAATAGTTTGAAGAGTATAGGTGTTAGTTCTTGTTTGAACGTTTGGTAAAACTCCCCCGTGAAGCCGTCCGGACCTGGGTTTTTGTTTGCTGAGGGATTTTTTTATTACTGCTTCTATTTCATCAGTTCTTGTTGGCCTATTCAGGTTTTCTGATTTTCCTGATTCAGTTTTGGGAGGTTGTATTTTTCTAGGACTTTGTCCATTTCATCTACATTGTCCAGCTTGTTGGCATATAGTTCTTCATAGTATTTCCTTACAATCCTTTGTATTTCTGTGGTAACAGTGGTTAATTCACTGCTTTTGTTTCTGATTTTATTTATTTGGGTTCTCTCTGTTTTTTGATGAGTCTGGCTAATGGTTCATCAATTTTATCCTTTCAAAGAACCAGCTCTTGGTTTCATTGATGTGTGTGTGTGTGTGTGTGTGTGTGTGTGTGTGTGTGTTTGTTTCTTTGTTTAGTCTCTATGTCATTTACTTCTACTCTAATCTTTATTATTTCCCTCCTTCTGCTTACTTAGGGCTTTCTTGTTGTTCTCTTTCTAGTTCTTTAAGTT
>NW_005363131.1:3451-5361 GCF_000412655.1 Myotis brandtii | reverse complement strand
TAACTAATGCCATCTCAATATATTCAATAAAAATTATTTTAAAAAAAGACTCGCTTTGAATTCAACTAGGGTGCTGGTGGAATCCCCTGGGCTTCCGCCTGTAGAGCAGGAACTGAAATGTATTGGGAGGTGAGCTCAACTAGGAGCTCTCCATGCCTCAGGAGAAGGCAGGGAAAGCCTGGTCAGAAATAAGGAAAGATCTTCTTCTGATATGCATCGCAGTGTCCCACCTCTGCCCCTGCTCGCAGTTCACCACGTGTCTGCTGCATAGAAGAAAGCTTACAGCATCCCAAATCAGGATAAAGAAGCAGGAATATGGAAATCAGAGGCAAAAAATGGACAATGCGCACCATAATATTTCACCACATGGGTGTATCAAAGTTTATTTTTATCCATTTACCTTATGCACATATACCAGTTTCGGGCTTTGATAAATAATATTGCTATGAACACTTGTATGCAAATTTGTTCATGAGAGTATATATTTTCATTTATCTTGGGTGAGAATTTGGGAAAGGTTTTGTTGGGTCACATGGTATGTATAGGTTTCACTTTGTAAGACACTGAGACTGACAAATCACCTTCAAAAGTGGTCTTGCCATTTTCACTCCCTCCAGCAACGTGTGGGAGTCTTCTCCTTCCCAATACTTCATATTGACAACAGTCTCTCTAATTTTAGACAGTGTGAATACATAGTATTTCATTGTGGGGTGGTTTTTTTGTTTTTTGTTTTTGGCTTTTAAAGTGACTTTTTTTTTAACATGTGCATATAATAGGAAACTGAAAAACATAAAAAGCAAAGAACAAAGCCACCCATAATCACAAGCAGCTTACAGTCTGATATGTCCTTCTAAATCCTCTTTGTATCTATACAACTAAGCTTCCAGTTTTATGTAATTAAGATGGTACAGTTACCTGTCTTGCTTTCTCACACATCATGAATATTTACCACTTCAAAGTCCCAAAGCTATGACTAGTTTGATAACCAAGAATACCCTACACCGTAAGAGATCAACTGAAGGACTTGTATGCATGCATATAAGCATAACCAATGGACATAAGACACTGGGGGTTAGGGGAGGCCAGGGGATTGTCAAGGGCAGGAAAAAAAAAGGACACATATGTAATACCCTTTGTACTACTTTAAGCAATAAAAAAAAAGACAAAAAAAAGAATACCCTACACTAACTCAATCTCAATGAAATGTAATCCTGCCTTTCTTGGTGACAAAATTTCATAAAGGACAAAAATAACAACAGACCTCTAGATAAAGATATTTGCAAAATTACAATTAAAATACAGTGTTCCCTTAATGTTCAACTAAAAATGAAATCCAAAGCAAGAGTACACAAAGTATAATGCTTCTAGGAGAATTCATTGTGATTTGTAATTTTGTTATTATAAACTTTATCTTATAGAAAAGTTTTAGATTTACAGAAAAATGGAAAAGATACTTAAGAGAGTTTCCTTATATCCTTCACTGGTTTCTCATTATTCATATCTTACAGTAGTGTGGTTTATTTGTCACAAGTAATGAATTAACATTTATACCTTATTGGGAACCAAGAGTCCAGAGTTCATTTAGAATTTTTGTTTTTAAAAATTATATATGTATATATAATATTATATATATATTTAAGTATAGTTGGTACACAATATTATGTTAATTTCACATGTACAAAAATGACTCAACATTTATATACCTAACAATGTGATCACTCCGTTAATTCTAGTCATCATCTGCAGCCATGCAAACTTATCACAACCTTATAGACTATATATATTCCCCTGCACCCTTTTCACTATTCCCCCTCCCACCTCCTCTCTAGCAACCATCAGTTTGACCTCTGTTTCTACATATGTTTTGTTTGTTCACTTTTGTTTGGTTGTGTGCTTTCTTTTTTTATTCC
>NW_005363131.1:0-742 GCF_000412655.1 Myotis brandtii | reverse complement strand
CTCATAGACAATAGCATGGTGATTTCCACAGGGAAAGCAGGATGGGCATCAGTAGAAGAGGGTATGGGGTGATAAATGGCGATGGAAGGCAACTGGACTTGGAGTGGTGGGAACTCAATACAATGTACAGGTGACACCTACATAATTTTATTAACCAATGTCACCCCAATAAATTCATTAGAAAACAGTAAATATTTGCCTAATCTAAGATTTCAAAAAGTTTCTCTTATGTAATTTTCTAGATTTATAATTTTTGCATTTACATATAGGTTTTGAGCATTTTTAGTTTTCAATATTGTAAAATCTCTGATTATTATTTTTTTTCCATGTGGATAACCAGTTTTTCTAACATCATTCATTGAAAAATCATCCTTTCTCCCATTGAATGGCTTAACAGCTTTGTTGCAAATCAATTAAACATAAATGCATGTATATCTCTAAATACATATATATCTATGTATACATATGTACCTATATAGATGCAAATCAATTGACTATGTGTACATCTATATCTATATCTACCTGCCTCTCTTAATGCTAATCTACTAAGTTAGTGAAACTGTTGAAAAAAAAACACACGCCCTCCAGTATGGCAGGCAAATGGTTGGGAGCCAGATTGGAGAGCGTGCAGGCTGGGCTGAGGGCACCGCCCTCCAGTGCACGAATTTTGTGCACCGGGCCTCTCGTTGTAAATAACACTGCTACGAACATGGGGGTGCACATATTCTTTTGAATTGGTGTT
>NW_005363130.1:618491-650537 GCF_000412655.1 Myotis brandtii | reverse complement strand
TCCTGTCAGAGTCTGGGGCACACCATGGAACCCAGAAACAAGTCCCTGCCCACCCACGTGCACCTCAAAATTGCGTGAGATCCAGACCCAGCCAGCCCCACCCCTGTCAAGACCCGCCAGGCGGGGGGCACAGCCTCAGGTTCCCTGGCCCAGCACTGGGGTGGGGGTTGTGGCCTGTGGTCACCCATTAAGCCCCACCGGGTAGAGGGGCACAGCTTCATGTCCCTGCTGATCGCTTGTTATGGCTCATTACAGGAACCTCGCCTCCGCTGTGCGTGCAGCCATCTTGTGATGGCATGACGGAGTGGGGGGTCAATTTGCATATTACCTCTTTATTATATAGGATATGCATAGCCCATGGACAAAGTCAGTGTGGTGAAGTCCTGGGGAGGCAGGGTGGAGGGGGTCAATGGGAATAAAAAAGGAGACATCTATAATACTTTCTACAATAAAGATAAATCTAAAAAAAGATTTTTTCCCCCATTGACCCTCTCCATCCCACCCCCTCACCCTCAGGCCTTCATCTCTGCCTTCTGTTTTTTTCTGTACACTTTCAGATACTACTTTAGTTTTGTTTATACAGGTTTTATAAGTTTTTCATATTCTCTTTTTAAATTCTCACCTGAGGATATGTTTCCATTTATGTTTATGTTTTTGTTTTTTTAAAGAGAGAGAGAGGAAGGAGAGAGAGAGAGAGAGAGAGAGGGAGAAACATCAATGTGAGAGATATACGTGAATTTGTTGCCTCCCTTATGTGCACCAACTGGGGATCAAACTGCAACTTGTAAATGTTCCCTGACCAGAATCGAACCTACAACTTTTGGGGTATGGAACAGTGTTCCAGCCAAATAAGTCACTAACTAGGACTAAGTTTTTAATGTTCTTAAAGTACAGATCTTACATTTCACATATCAGTTAAAATCAGGCACTGAATAGACATTTCTCATTAATATTCCATTTTTACTTTAAAAATTATTTAAAGAATTGCACACATTTTAGAAAATTGGGGTCTACTTAGTGCCCAATAGTGTAAATTTAGCATCAAAGTGTATTGTGTTCAAATCACCATTGTTACAAGACACATACCCAACCCATTCCCACGCTCCACGGACCCTCTTTCCTTTCGGTGTTGCCAGAGAGGAAAGATCACAATTTGTCTTTTAGATGTTGTGAGCTACAATCTTGAGTTTTTGAAAATGTTTCCTCAAGTTATCATGCTACCAGGTAATCAGTTTGACATTTCTTTTTTAAAAGGACAGTTAAAACTTTTAAAAGACAGCATATTTTCACAGCTCCAGTGGCTCAGCAGAATCCCACTCACGTGCACTGGGGTCAAATCATAAAATACAATTTCCCACTTCAAGTGATCTGAATTCACTCTTTGCTTTAAATTGTAGGTAATTTTGGTCTTTTTTTTTCTTTGCTCATAAAATAAGGCTGCCTAATGGCTTTTTTCAGAATGCAGTGCAATGCCTCTCTTTCAAAATAGCAAAATCCTTCCTGCTTCAGAGTCAGACTTGCATAAGGTTGGCTCTACATCCTCTGTAATCTCTGCCTGCCCCTCACTCTAAAATGGAAGGGCACATAGTGAGTGACTATCAGCCTTCAATCTCTTTTTGCACTTTCATCCCCCCTCCCCATATTTTCAAGGTGGTGGCTATTTGTGTCTGCAAGTTTTAAAGGCCTAACAGGGAAGCATGCTCAGAGAAAGAACAAAAGTTTCCTCAAAGCTGCCAAAACAGAAACCACAGAATGAGTGCCTCTGAGTCAAATGAAATTTTTTCATGGTATTTGATAGAAATGTCTGTCCTTACGTCACTCTTGTTTGCTTTTCGAATGGCTGTACAATGAATGGGTTAGGCATTTCTTTACTTCTGTCTTTTCCAAAAGTTTATTTTTTAGGCATTATTCTCTTTTGAGAATAATTAAACACTTTTCAGCAAAATGTCTCATCTTAACACTATTTACTATTCTAAAATTTGGTACTGTTAATTTTTCCCCCTCACTATGGATGGATCTGATATAAAAATGAAGCGTTTAATTATGACATGCCAACACAGGGTAGATTCCTCTAATTTTGAAAGCTTCAAATTGCTCAGCAGCAAATATATCTCAACCACATTATAATGATAAAAGGATGGAATTCTGAATCTCTTATTTCTCACCTTAAAAGAACCCAGAGAACTTGAAATGCGTAACTTTCTTATTAAGTTGCCTTTGGAAACATGCATTGACCTAATAGCATCTCTGAAACTTGATTGCATTTGCCAAATTGAGATTAAAAAGGAATCTTATTTCCTAGACATGTAGAAAGAAAGAACTAATAAGTTATAAATTTTTCTTTAGGTAAGTGACTTTGTTTAGGTTTGAGATCCATTTAAGCTGAAAGAATATGGAAAGAAAATAGCAGAACAATATTTGTTTTCATTGAAACATAAAAGAGTTATTATCATATTCTTTTAATGAATACGTAATAAGCAGAAACTGTGGGGCAGATCGTCCACTAGTTAGGCCTGTAGGCACTGGAGCTGTGGGTTTCAGTTCAAATCTTGATTCTACTACTTACTAGGTATGTGACTTTGGACAACCTATTTAAATTCTCTAGGACTAAGAAGAAATAAGATATAAATATAGTAGGTACTTTAGTCTCATGAGATTGTGGTGAAACTTAAATCATACACTAAATGTAAAGTGCTACTAATACAGGTGCAAATTAGAGCTATTCTCCTGGGAAATTTAGAGACTAGGTAAGAAATATTAATTTAGCAGTAGTAAAAGACTATCAATCACAAGTTATTGATTGAGTAACTACTGCCATATAGAAGGCATCATGTGTTGCATTTGGATGTTAGGGAGTTGAACAAATCATGGATTGGAAAATATGAAACATAACCCAAAGAATCTAATGATTCAAGACATCAATATGTACTATTGAGAAGACAAGCTCTAGATCACACTGGGTTCAAATTCAAACTGATACTTGCCTTTGATTTTGGGGAAATCATTACATACCCACCGTGTCTCATATGCATCATCTATCAAACAAGGAATAATTAATGATAATAATAATAATAATATCCTCACTGGGATTATTGTGAATCTATAATACCAAATATTGATTAGATTCTAAACTGCTATACTATTTAGCAGATAAAAGATGGTTTAAATTTGGTGATTGAGGAAATACTTTATAAAATACATGTCATTATATCAGTATATTAAAGGAAACAGTGGAGATGGTAGCAAGCAAAAAAATCAGTTTAAAGTGGCAAAGATCCTTCTAAAAACATAACAATGTGGGAGGACATCTGTTTCTAGTCCAGCATGTAAGGAGCTTGGAAGGCATCAGTCTCATCTTCACAACAAAAAAGTTAAACTAGCCCTAGCTGATTTGACTCAGTGGATAGAGCGTCGACCTGTGGACTGAAGGGTCCCAGGTCCGATTTCCGTCAAGGGCACATGCCCAGGTTGTGGCCTCAATCCCCAGGAGAGGGAATGCAAGAGGCAGCTGATCAATGATTCTCTCTCATCATTAATGTTTCTATCCCTCTCACTCTCCCTTCTCACTTCCTCTCTCAAATCAATAAAAATATATTTAATAAAAAAAAGTTCACCTAAAATTCAAAAACTCTCCTTAGATCCATCAGACACTAAAGTAGAGATCACAGGGCAAACTGCCACCCCGCAACTGGAGAGACAGGTAGGCAGATGCAATTTAGTGGAGCAGAACCTCGGGTGCGGAATCACTAATGGAGCCCATGCCGGGTGAGGAGCATGGCAGCTGTAACTAACAAGCTGGAGGCTCAGTGTGGGAAAGCTAGAGACATGGGAATTCCAGGGGACAAGGCTTAGGGGCACCCTTGAAGTTTTACCTCTAGAAGCCCTAACAAGTTCTCCCAGTGAAGACTGGAGAAAAATCCTCTCTGGTTTTTTCAGGGGCGGGGAAAGTAGCCACTCTGAAGGGTGCCTATGTTTCCTTGTCAGGTGTGATGTCCTCTCTCCGGTGAGGGGGCAGGAGAACTGAGAAGCACCTGTGAAGGTCACAGCGAAAGGCTTGCTAAAATCACAGGATTGTAGAATGCTTCCCTTCCCCTGACTTTACCACCTAACTCCTTTCCACCTTACCACCCCATCAGTAAGGCTCCTGTACGTTAGCAAGGGACTGGAATGGGAAGAACTTTATCCCTCAGACATTAAGTCTCTAGGGGAACCAAAATAAAACAAGGGAGACAAAAACAAGGCTGCTAGAGGAAATTTTACCTTCTGACACAGCAAACAGTAATCACATCCTTACTCCAGGCAAGATAAAAAATGAAAGGCCTATTTACTGCAATTCCTTTTATACAGTGCATTGTGTCCACTATCAACCAAAAATTACAAGTCATGCTAAAACAATGATATGACCAAAAGTTGATGTTTGTAACACCGAAAGCATAGTTGAGGAGCAAGAATGCAGTGTTTGGAGCAGAATAACATAAAAACTAAAATCAGAAATGCAATTTGGAGAAGAACTGAGGAAGCCTTTAGTGCCAAACTAAAGGGCAATGAGGAGCTTCTGATGATTTGGAGGAGCAAATTCAGGAATATTCATCCTGTGTCCATGTGAACAGTGGCCTGATGTAGGAGAACATTTGCATTGGATATGAGTTTCTTTGACATCTGCAATGGCCCAAGAGTGAATTAAGATGACAGAATTGGAAATGCAAAAAAGGGAAAAAGGAAAACATGTAAGTTGACAATGATGAGCTGATAGAATTTGAAATTGAGTGAGAATTAAGTGTTAACAATGTTAATGTCAGTAACAAATACTAGGACTTTTTCTGAAAGGAAGGTAAGTTTGAGCTTGGATATATAACTAAGAGATACTAGAAATTACCCAGCTTGCACTTGAAAATGTGAGACTAGAATGTGGAAATAAGGACTAGATACATGTAGGAATAACAAATTTTTGAGCAATGGAAGAATAAAACTTGGAAGAAGCAAAAGTGCAGGAAAAGATGGAAAAAAGTAAAATCAGAATATTTGGTAAGGCTCACATTTAGGTTTTAGAAGGTGAAAGAAAACGCATTAAGAAATATAGCATTAGAAAAAAAATCACAGTCTGATGAAAACACAGATGAAAACACAGGATGAAAACTTCAGGAGGGTGTGGATTAGTCCACAGTGTCAAATGCATCATAAAAGGAATCAGGTCATTATGATTATGAAATCACTAAAGTCCAGGAAGGTGCTACATTATAAGCTCCATGAGGGTTGGGCTATATTTGGTAAACAAGTATCACTACAGTGTCTAGACCAGTGACAGTGGGTGACCAATAATTATTTGCTGATGAAATAATATTTTTGCAGAAGACAGGCTGTAGAGAACCAAAGAAGTTGTGTGTAGTGAGGTAGAAGATACAAACAATGTGTGGGAAATGATATTTTAAGATATAGAATGAGTCTGGCAGGTGTGGCTCAATAGTTGAGCATTGTCCTATAAACCAGAAGGTCACAGTTCGATTCCTGGTCAAGGCACATGCCCGGGTTTCAGGCTCAATCCCCAGTAAGGGATGTGCAGGAGGCAACCAATTAATGATTCTCCCTATTCGTTGATGTTTCTATTTCTCTCTCCCTCTACTTTCCTCCTGAAATCAATAAAAACATATTTTTTAAAAAAGATATAAATATAAAAAACAATAATACTCAAAAGGAAAGTGAAGTTAAGATTAGACAAATACTTTTTTTCTCCCCAAGGAAACTGAGGATTATGATGCGTGAAGCCAAAACATATACTGTAGTTATAGAGAGGCAATGTAAGGATAATTTTAAAAAGGGAGTAAATAAAAACAGGTAAGGGCTTGAGAAGATAGAAAGGGATATGTTTAATGGTTCATTATTTTATGAGAAATAAAGTCTGTAAAAATATACATCTAGTAAATTCCTTTAGAGAAACTACAATGGTTGGTTTCTTGCAGAATGATGAAATAATTAACCTAAAATATTTTCAGATTACTTATTCAGAGTTTAATCTTGTCCTCCAAGATTCTAAAAGTATTGGTTCGTTCACATGCTTTTCACTGACTTCCTTTGTCTCACAGATGATACCTCTTACCTTTTTGTAAAAAGAAAGCATCTATGTAGTAAAAATAAAACAAGACAAAGGAAAGAAAAACAGGAATTATGATTATGTGTCTCTACAGAGGCAGAAACGTTTGATATGAATGGGATGGGATATTGATTCATGAGATGATTGGAAGAGATTCATGATTTGAGACCAGAATGCTTTTTGGTAAAAATGGAAATCACAGTCTGATAACGCAAATTGTTGAAGAACCAGAGGAGCTATATAAGGTCTGTTCTTGTTCTTATTGCCTAATCATCATGAAAGTTAACCCTTTGTCTCAGAGAAAATATGGAAAACAGAATGACCCATGGTCTAAACACTCACTATGATTTCATGAAGAGAATTGCTTTTATTCTAATTCTGGTAAACACACAAATGATGCACACAATTTGTTGCCGTTTTGCAGTGAGAAAACTAAATCTGCGAGATGTATTCTGAGACTTATCAACTGAAATTCTCCTAGTTTTATTCCTTGGCATTGTTGTGTAGTTGGAATGGAAGGTTTGTGTTTCTAAAAAGTAACACAAGACAAAGAGAAAGCAGACATGATACTGAACTGTGGTAAGAAAATGGCAACTAGAGTAAATAAGACATGTAGAAAAATGTAGAAGAAACTTACTTGTGTTGAGCTGTTTCATATTGATAAAATGCCACCCTTTTAATATAGCTAAAATATCACTTCCAACACTTGTGTATTTTAGAAGATAAACTATCAATTGATCATTATTCGAGAGATCGTCAAATTGATACATCTCAGGAAGTTTTGAGAATGTCATATTGAGCTGTAGAGATTGATGGGCACTGATAGAGGGTTTTGCTTCAGAGAGACATGGGTCCCAATGATAGATTCAAGTGTCTCCTGCATGGCTAGGGGCAGATTATTTACTCTCTGTGTGCATCAATTTCCTCTTCTGAAAAAGCCTCAAGGTAAATGTGAAGATTAAAGGAGAAAGCTTGAATAAGCCATGTCCATGGTGATTGGCACTCAATGAATGGTTGCTATGTATAGTCACATCAATTTTGATGACAACTGTTCTATTTAGTTAGACATACAAGTATCTATTTTTAGTAGTATATTATTTCTTAAAAAAGAATAAACAATAACCATTAAAAATCCTCATCATCTGTACTGTATGAAAATAAATACTCTAAAGTATTTTACTCTAGAGTCTTTTATTCTAAAGTATTCATTTAATGATTACATTAATATATTATTTAGACAATACAGTGGGGCCTTGACTTACGAGTGTCCCGACTAACCAGTTTTTTGAGATACCAGCTGTCTCTCGGCCGATTTTTTGCATTGAGTTGACAGAGTAATTTGAGTTAACGAGCTCCTTGACGAGCTCCTTAACGAGCTCGGTCTCGGAACGAATTAAACTCGTAAGTCAAGGCCCCACTGTATTGGAGCCAAATTACTTTTAAAAGATAGTTTTAAAAGTTACCAAAATATCTGATAAAGAAAAACATTATTTGTATTATTTATTACTAAAGGCCCGATGCATGAAATTTGTGCACTGGAAGGGGGTGTCCCTCAGCCCAGCATTCACCCTCTCCAATCTGGGACCCCTCGGGGGCAGTCGGACATCCCTCTCACAATCCGGGACTGCTGGCTCCCAACCGCTCGCCTGCCTGCCTACCTGATTGCCCCTAACTGCTTCTGCCTGCAGCCTGATCACCCCCTAACCACTCCCCTGCCAGCCTGATTGATTCCTAACTGCTCCCCTGCCAGCCTGATCACCCCCAACTGCCCTCCCTGCCAGCCTGGTCACCCCCCTCCACCCAACTTCCCTCCCCTGCAGGCCTGGTTCCCACCCAATTGCCCTCCCCTGCTGGCCTGGTCACTCACAACTGCCCTCCCCTGCTGGCCATCTTGTGCCCACAAGGGGGCAGCCATCTTGTTTGAGGGTGTGACGGTCAATTTGCATATTACCTCTGTACTATATAGGATTATTGTATTATTTTCCATACAAACAACTGAAAATCTACTTTTGCCCCACCCTGTATTTTTTAAGTGGTGGCTGAAGCATCACACAAATCATAGTTGTTTTCTTTTAACATTCTTTTTTAAAAAAATATATTTTATTGATTTTTTACAGAGAGGAAGGGAGAGAGATAGAGAGTTAGAAACATCGATCAGCTGCCTCCTGCACACCTCCTACTGAGGATGTGCTTGCAACCAAGGTACATGCCCTTGACCGGAATCGAACCTGGGACCCTTCAGTCTGCAGGCCAACGCTCTATCCACTGAGCCAAACCAGTCAGGGCTTAACATTCTTCTCAGACTTTAATCTCATCATAATTAGTAGTAGAACATTAGTAATAAACTCCCCTTGAAGTATACAAAAACATAGCTTAACAGAAATCTGCTCTGAACTGATATTATAATAAATTCCAATGCATTACTTAAGGATTAGATAAAACAAAAGAAAAATTTACAAATCATATATACTTTTTAAATCCTCACTCAAGGACATATTTTCACTGACTTAAGAGGGAGAGGGAGAAAGACAGAGAGAGGGAAACATGGATGTGAGAGAGAAACATTGATGGGTTGCCTCCTGTAGGTGCCTGGACTGGTGATTGAATCCACAACCTAGGTATGTACCCTGACCAGGAATAGAACCTGGAACCATTTGGTATACAGGATAATGCTCCAACCAACTGAATCACCTGTCCAGGGCATCATATCCTATATAATAAAAGCCTAATATGCTAAGTGTCCAGTCATCCATTCAACCAATCAAAGTGTAATATGCTAATGATATGCTAAGGCTGCTCAACTGCTCACTATGATGTGCACTGACCACCAGGGGCAGACGCTCTGACTGGTAGGTTAGCTTGCTGCTGGGGTCTGGCCGAGCGGGATGGGCCTGACACACCCTGGAGCCCTCCCACGGTCTCTCCCCGGTTGGCCAACCTCCTGCGTCCCTCCCTGGTCCCAATCATGCAGTGGTGGGGTCCTTTGGCCAGGCCTGTGCCCTCTCACAATCTGGGACCCCTCAGGAGATGTTGAAGAGCCAGTTTCAGCCTGATCCCACAGGCCAGGCCAAGGGACCCCACTGGTGCACGAATTTGTGCACTGGGCCTCTAGCACTTTGATAAGACTCAGTATCATTTGACTTTTCAATATCTAACTGTGTCACTGACCTAACTCCTACTCTCCTAAGCTAATGAATATGGGAATCTCCCTGTACTAAATATCAGAGATCAGGGTGAGATGGCCATATAAGCATGACATGAAATAAAGGTTAAGAGGCCCAAAATATGAAGATTTAGATGGAGCTGTAAATGAGGACCACACATGCTATGATGATGTACTAGAGAAGGGCTTGGAATAGGCTCCATTCATGGCGGGGGGGTGGGGGAGGTGTTTCAGGCTTAGAGAAGTCATTCAGCTTTTTTCTCAGGTATAACATAGAAATAATGTCTGTTCTGTCTGCCTGAAAGGAAGTGCGGTTATCATCTGCCTCGCCTGCAGGGCTCTGTCTACAAAGTATCAAGTAATTTACATTTGTTGAACACTTTGTACTTTAAACTGCTATTAGCACAGTAAAGCATTAACCTCACTAAGATTGGGGTGATTGTTTCACCTTGAGTTGTGAACATAGAAGTGCACTATAGTGAGCATGTGGGTTATATTGAGCAGCATATTTCAGTCCGGTTACTTTTCAAACACTAGTTAATTCATATCCTCAGTTCCCAACACATTGTGTGTGGTATTTAATAGGCATTCAAGAAATGCTTGTTGTATGAATTAATTTAAAATACATGGCTGTTAAAAATACAGAATGAGATACATTCAAGTAACATGACCTACATAAGTATTTATCAAGTACTATTCAATCTTAAATGCTGGAGTGAATATAAAAATACAAAAGATGCGAGTCCTGGAGTCTACAGTCTAATTGTGGAGATGGTCGATTATGCCATTTAAAATAAAGAAAGTTATGAAGGAAGGGAAAACAGAGACAGCAGCCATCTACATTATACTGTTGTTGATTCATGTCACACAAATGTCACTCTTGCCATTAAATCCCATACACTATGTCTAAACACTATTCATGTGCAGACTAGAGAGTGGATTAATGTTTGTAGTTTCTTTCTACAGTTTCAACAATGGCTCCAACAAGACTCATAAATAGTTATGTGATGGGCATTGAAATGTCCTTCTTATGTATCTAATTCTTCATCCTGGTAACAATAAGTGAAAAGATCCACAAATACAGTTTTAATTAACAGTAATGCTGTGATGCTTATAAATAGACCAGAGGCTCTTTGAATCTGTTGGCCTTCTCCGAAAGAATTTTGTTTTTCCCAGAGGGTCAAAATTAATTAATGTTCATACAATTTATTTAGCAGCCTATTACCTTAGAGATGCCTAAACAAGTTCAATGAACCATGTTAGTGTATCAAGGATGACATAATCAAGCTGCTTTGAAGAGAACACTTTGTAAAAATATACTGTATCAAGTAGTAATTAACAGGAAGGATAATAAAGAATTCTGTCAGAATGATTACTTTTCTTTATCTCTGGACCACATTACTTGGGTACAATATTGGATAAATAACCAGACACAAAACTTTTTGTGGTCTTTAATGAACACACACAAGCTATGAAAGTTTAAAAAAATAAATAGTGCCATTAAGAGTCCTTAATTGTTCCATTAAAAGCTATCAATTGATGACTTTTGTTTGTCTTTTTGAACATGCATGAAACCTTCTCATATCCATTGATTATACTTTTATTTTTCCTAAACTGAACCTATAATACTTTTTGTACCATTAGTAATATTATACTAGCAGTATTTTCAAATACTGTCTTAAGAAGAAAGAAAATGCTGCAAATGTTATTTAAAGAACTACCACATAAACAAACAAAACAAAAACAAACTCATAGATACAGAGAACAAACTGATTGTTGCCAGATGGGAGGGCAGGGGGTGGGAGAGGTAAAAAAGGTGAAGGGATTGAGAAGTTACAAATTGGCAGGTACAAAACATTCATGGGGATGTAAAGCACCACATAGAGAATATGGTCAATAATACTGTAATAACTATGTAAGGTGTGAGGTGGGTACTTAACTTACTAGGAGTATCACTTTGTAAATTACATAAATTTCTAACCATTATGTTGTATACCTAAGACTAATATAATACCAGATGTCAACTATAATTGAAACAATTTTTTAAAAATTTAAAATATAATTCACAGGCATTTGCATCAAGATATTACTGTCTGGATCTTAGTAGCAAAATTCAAAATTGGCTTATTTCTCATAACTTCTTAAGTAAAAAACATATCCTTAGGAATAATCATAAAAGTTAAAAAACATATATTCATTGTTGTGATATTTATATCACAACTGTAATAAATGTCACAACAATAAATATACATCTAAGTATATATTCATTATTGATATTTATTATAGTGAATGTGTCAAAAAATAATTTAACTTTAACATTAATTTTATAAATTATGATATACCCAAAATGTAAAATATAATGCTATAACTAAAACCATATTACTAACAATATTCCATAACATAAAAACCTACTCAGATTACATTTTTAAATTAAAAAATACAAAGCTTATAGATGGTTATATCACTCTACTGATATTATGAGACAAGTTTTTATTTTTTCTGCTTAATTATATTTTAAATTTTTTAGGAAAAGATGGAATCCTTAGTAATGTAAAATTGATGAAAAGAAATATTGAACAAAACTAAATGTTAAAAAAGTGAAAAGCTTTTTAAGTGACAAAGATTAAAAATATTCACCACAATTCCACAAACACATAAATGTTCTACCACCATGTATATTAGATTTTCTTATGAGGTGCAATTCCTGTTTTACTTATTTTATTTTTAGGTTTATCATCCTCTCCTTTATTTGAACCCTATCACCATCCAAGTAGTAATCCATGTTAATAAATGAATGTAAATGTTTTATCATAATTTTCTCTATATTAATATAGTTATTCATATAAATATCTACCTACATATTTAAAAGATGTAGTCATTCTTTGCTTTAGAAAAATTGGGTCATACTATATAATAATTTTGCATATGGCTTTACCCCTTTAACAATATCTTCTGGAAATCCCTACACATCAACTGTGTAACATGAAACTGTTTTAGTGATTGCATGGCATCGCATGCTGTGTGTTTAACAAGTCACACTGGCCTCCAGGTTCCTCCAGGTTCTCAACAGAAGTGGGGGTGGGGATGGTGGGGATTTTGGCCCCAGAGAATTTCTAAGACATTTTGACTTGTCAAGACTAGGAGAGAAGCGCCGCTGCAACTGGTGGGCAGAGGCCAGGGATACTGCCCAATATCTTACACCGCACAGGACAGCCCCATGCCAGCTAATTCCATTACCCAAACCATCAGGGCGCCCAGGCTGAGACTCCAGCCAGGTGTCTGATCTAAGGCATTTGGCAGTGGCTGTCACTCTACTGTCACTCTATCACTTTCCTTAGGCATCCACATGGCTCACTCCTCACCTCTTTCAAGTGTTGCTGTTGTTTTCTTAATGGTGTTTTCTCAATGCAGCCTACTCTAATCAGTGTATTTTAACAGCCATCCCTCCCTCCCCTGTTCCCTGCCAACTGCAATGCACACACCCATTCTTGGGCCTTCTTGGTCCTACTTCATTCTTTCTTTCTCCTCAACTTCTAACAGTCCATACAATCAGAACTGTTTGTTCATTATCTTGACTCTCCTTGTAGAAAGTGAACTCCACTTCAGTAGCAATTTTTATGTTTTATTCACTAATGTATTCCCAGGACTAAACAGTGCCAGGCATTCAATAGACCAATAAAGCAACAAGGAACAAATAACTGAGTGTAAGAACAATGGAAATTCATTTTATTTCCTTTTTTTCAACCACAAATAATGCTGAAGTAAGATTCCCTATACACATATGTTTCTGTATTGGTCTTTTTATTTCCATACTAGAGGCCCGGTGCATGAAATTCATGCATGGGAGGGTGGTGGTCCCTTAGCCCGGCCTGCACCCTCTCGCAATCCAGGACCCCTTGGGGGATGTCCGACTGCCAATTTAGGCCAGAAACCAGCAGTCAGACATCCCTCTCATATTCCAGGACCACTGGCTCCTAACCACTCGCCTGCCTGCCTGCCTGATCACCCCTAACCACCTCTGCCTCGGACCCGGCTGCCGTGGCTTCATCTGGAAGGACGTCCAGAATAATGTCTGGAAGGTTGTTCCTCTGTTTGGTCTAATTAGCATGTTACGCTTTTATTATTATAGACTAGAGGCCTGGTGCACAAAATTCGTGCGGGGGGGGGGGGGGGAAGGGGTTCCTTAGCACAGCTACACCCTCTCCAATCAGCAGGTGATTGCCCTTAACCACCTCTGCCTGCCTGCTTGATCACCCCTAACTGCCCTCCCCTGCTGGCCTGATCGCCCCCAATGGCCCTCCCCTGCCAGCCTAGTTGGCCCCAATGGCCCTCCCCTGCCAGCCTGATTACCCCTAACCCCCTGCCGGCCTGATCTCAGCCCCAACTGTCCTCCCCTGCTGGCCTGACTGCCCCTAACTGCCTCTGCCTCTGTCCCCACCACCATGGCTTTGTCCAGAAGGAAGTCAGATATCTGGAAGATGGCTGGTCGACCTAGTATAATTAGCATATTACTCTTTTAGTATAGAAGATATATTATATAGGATAGGATTGCTTAAGGGGGGGGGGTAAACCTTTTTTAGTAGGAGGAGATGCTCTTGACAGACAAAAATACATAATCCCTATATCTGGACTGATAGCCAGCCATATGCACTATACTGCCAAACCGGTCATTAAAAAATTGAACCACTTTCTAACACCAAACAGCTGTTGCCCTTAAAACCCCTCCTCAGACCCCACCTTAGGTTCTGCCTTTTCAATTCACCCAGCTTTGGTTCTGATTGGTCAGTTTCTATGCCAGTCAGCATCAAAAGCTCCACATCCTTGGCAGCCATTGACTCCTTGCAGTTCACCCAGATATGGTTCTGATTGGTCATTTTCTATGACAGTCAGCATCTCCGGGCCTATCTCTGGGACTGATCCACAGCTGCCACAGAAGCTGTGAGGTCATTAGGCCTCCGGCCTGGCCCTGGGCCAGAGGCTAATGACCTCGCTGCACCTGCCTCGCCCTGCCCATCCCACCCGCTGGCCACCAGCTTTGCTGTGACAGGAGCCTGTGGACCATGGGGGAGGGACCGAGAGGTGCTGCATGCACTTCCTGGTGACCAGTTGTCTGTCAGGTTGTTTAGGTTGTGACGGCCCCTGCCTTTTATAATGCAGATGGTCAGAACATTTTCCAAACCATGAACATTTCCCATAACCATGTTTCAGTATTCTTCCCCTGCTTCTTCACTCTTTCTCTCAGCCTTCTATAGGTTGTTTTTGAAAATATTTTTCCATCTCTTTATTATTTAATTTGCATTTTTCTGATGACTTGTGAACTTGAGCATCATTGAATATATTTGTTGATTATATTAATGTTATCATCTGTGAATTGGTTCTGCAAATGTTTTCTAGTAGTTAAAATTTTCATTTATAATAAGTTTGTAAAAGTTAGATATAGATTAGCTATAGATATAGATGATATAGATATAGATATAGATACAGATGACATAGATATAATCTTACTTGTAATCTGTAAGGAAAAATTTTCTAACCTATTATGTGCCTATTGATTTTATTTATGAAAATTTTAGACCACAGTTAAAATTTCACATAATGAAATATGTACATCTTTTCTTTTGTAGCTTCTGAAATTTTGGAAGTTAGATCCTGTCTTTAAATTGCACATTGCTTACCCTCTGTTTTCTTGCAAGAATTTTATTTTTATTATTTGTTACATTTAAGTTCTTAATCAATCTGGACTATATTTATGTATATGAAATATGCAGAAGAAAAATGGGTTTAATTTCATTTATTTCCAGGTGAATAACCAGATATACCAGCACCATATTAAATAATATATCTTTTTAATTGGATTAACTTTTGTTATATATTAAATCCTCCTAATTATTGACCTCAGTGTCTTGATTCTCTTTTCTGTTCTTTTAACATATAATCTGGTGTATATTAACTTCATATTTTTAAAGAAAAAAACAACTTGGTAAAAGGAAGAGGAATAACCTGGAAGGTCAAGAGAAATAAACATATTTAATTTGCAGATGAATTACGGAACTTTAAAATAAGAATGAGTACACACGTTGTAACTGAACATCATGTCACTGTCAATCTGCCTGAAATATAAAAACAATTAAACTATTGTTCTCGTCTCACTAGTCATAAAATGTCTGGGCCAACCTCATATATTTTTTCTATGAAAAGTTATTTCAATTCATATAATCTTGCTCTTTTTCATTGTGCTTATGTTTCCATCCTTTTGAGTAATATTTTATTTGTTAGGTTTCTCCAGAAAAGTAGAACTAATAGAATAAACATGTAGAAATATAGAAATATCTATATATATAAAAGTAATATGCAAATGACCAAACAGCAAAGCAACCAGAATGACTACTCGACCAGTCGTTATGAGGTGCACTGACCACCTCTTGGTCCCTCCCCACCCCCCGCCCCTGGCTGGTAGGCTCCGATTGCCCGATGGCAAACGGGGAACTGGGGGTAGGGGGGTTGGTGGCGGGGTGTGGGGCCGGCTGCCTGCAGCCGGGGAAGATGGCCCTGATCACAGGCCAGGCCTAGGGACCACACCCGTGCACGAATTTCATGCACCGGGACTCTAGTATTTATTATAAGTAAATGGATCATATGATTATGATGCTGGTAAGCCTTAACTGTCCAGTGTGGGCTAGCAGGCTGGAGCCGCAGGAGAGCCAATGGTGCAGATGAAGTCCAAAGGCAGTCTGTTGGTGAAATTAACTTTTGCTTGTATAGCCCATGTTTTGTTCTATTAGGCCATCAATTGATTGGATGAGGACCACCCATATTATGGAGGGCAGGCAATCTGCTTGAAGTTTACTGATTTAAATGTTAATCTCAGGACATATAGATAGTCAATAGACATATGGAAAGATGCTCAACATCACTAATCATCAGAGAAATGCAAATTAAAACCACAAGGAGATATCACCTCACACCTATCAGAATGGCTATCATCAATAAATCAACAAACAAGAAGTGATGGTGAAGATGTGGAGAAAAGGGAACAATTATACACTGTTGGGGGGAAGTAGGTTGGTGCAGCCACTATGGAAAACAGTATAGAGGTTACTAAAAAAATTAAAAATGGAACTGCTGATCCCCCAGTGATTCCACTTTTGGAGATATATATATATATCAAAAGAAACCCAAAACACTAATTCAAAAGAATAGATGAACCCCTATCCTATGTTCATTGCAGTGTTATTTACAATAGCCAAGCTATGGAAGCAATCCAAGTGCCCATCAATAGATGAGTGGATAAAAAGCTGAGTTACATACATACAATGGAATATTACTCCACCATAAGAAAGACCAAAATCTTACCATTTGCAACAGCATGGATGATCCTAGAGGGTATTATGCTAAGTGAAATATTATGCTAAGTCAGTCAGAGAAAAACAAATACCATATGTAGAATCTGGAGGAAAATCTAAACAAATAAACAAAACAGAAACTGAATCATAAATACAGAAAACAGACTGATGGTTGCCAGATGGGAGAGGAATTGAGGGACTGGGTGAAAAAGATGAGGGGATTGAGAAGTACATATTGATAGTTACAAAATAGCTAAAGGACACAAAGTACAGCACAGAAAATGTCAATAATGCAGTAATGATTATATACGTTGCCAATTTTGTGCTGGAAATATCAGGGGGAACACATTGTGTAGTACACATGAAACTAAATCAAAATAATATTGAATGTAAAAAAAATGTTGACCTTGTCCAACAACATCCTTTAAGTTGCTACATAAAATTAACTATCACAAATTTCTCATGTTATTTTTTATTTCTAAGAAAACATCTATAAAAAAGTTATTTTTTTTATCCCTAGGGAAAGTTAATTCTTAAAAGAAGAAAAGTGCTGAGTAAGCAAGACTTCAGGCTCAAAGTAAATATGGTTACTAGCCTGCTTATACTCTGACTCTACTAATTGTAAAACCATTAAAGGTTACATTTACCTAAAATCACAGGACACAAAGTAAAGTCTGTCAAGACTTTGTAGATGCTCATTCCTCCATCACCAACTTACCTTTACATCTCTGTCCTGGAACTTCAGAGGGACTAGAGTAAAATTGGTGGCCAGCTACTGGCCATTGTGTATTGTGAGAACTCTTATCATTGCTAATTGTAAACCTTTGCCGATTGCATGCATCAATCTGATTGCCCCCTACTTGTCACTGCTCTGATTGTTGATTTAAGGGACACGTTTAGGGTAGAGGGAAAACATTCTGTGACTCTCTTAAAATATAAGTCATGGATTTCCTTGTTGTAGCAATGTCAGTTCTGAGTCTATTCAGTAATTCAGGGGTTAAACAGAAAGTACTAACTTTCTTTTCATAATCCCTATTGCTTTCTAACCCCCACCCCACCACCTGCAGACATAACAGACATACTTCAGCATTCAATCAAATAGATAAAGCAGGTTTCCAGGAGTTGATCACTTGGCCTGTGTATCTCTAGTAGGGTTACCTGGTGTATGGTCAGAGTCTGTACTCGGTGCTTCATCAGGAATTCTGTTGCCAATGGCCCAGTCCAAGTCATCTTCAGAGTCTTGAGTAAGACTGCAGGCTGTGGTCCAATTTCCGGAAGTTGTTTCAAAATTACAGCTTCCTGTTGTGGTTGTGTACTGGCCTAAGGAAACAAAAATTGTAATGAAATGTTCTGAAAATCCATATTGCACTTGATACTTTACTACATTAGTGATGATTTTAATTAGCATCTATATATTCAAATTCTTTATAAATAAACGTATAGAACCAGGACATTTGCACCCATTGATAATATCAGTTGTAACCAGCTTTTTTAGCCCAGGGTCTAGAAGCAGTGCATGAATATTGTCATTTATCCATTAAGAAGCCACATGGATTGACTAATAATACTGATAGATGATAAAACTGTCTACACATAAACAATGAACATAACATTATAATACCTATCGAATCAAATAAATCAACAGCTTCAGTTGTCTGGATATTAATGCCATTGCTCTGTGTACTGTGGTGTTTGAACAGCATAGACTGCTAGAGAGGCAAACTCATTTACAAAAAGAAAGGTGCCTTTGGGTGAAACAGTAAACTGTGTGGACACACACCCTTTTGTCATATGATACAATTACCCGTGTACAACATTTCAGAACTAGTCAGTAAATAGTGAAAGATGTTCTCTACTAAAAGTGTTGATTGATAACTCATTAAAAATTAAGTTATTCACAATATAAGTTACTAGATAATAACTGTGTTGTGATAATAACTAGTTGAGATAATAACTAGTCCTCTGAAAAGTGCCATCATAACACCCTGATATCTGCTTTCATTTTTCATTTTCTTTCTTTGCATAGCAGTTATTGTATTTGAGCATTCACTGTAAAAATTGTGTTGTACAGGCAGAATGAATATTGGGTGATTGAATCAGTAGGAATCAACTGAGATTGTCATTGACTTTTCCTGTCCTTTTTTTCCTGGATTTTTTTTTTTATAGAAAGATGAAGTTTACATTATTTTTAACATTTTATCAAGTAGTTTCTTGTTTATAAATTTTTCTTAACATCAAACTAATACTAGCATATAGAAACTTCATCAGAAGAAAAACTTGCTGTTAAAATGGACACCAAATATATAGCAAAAATAGCTTTCATATTTTTATAGAAAATTTTTTGGATCTCTGAGAGAATTTTCATAAAGTATCAGCATTTCACTTCTCAGGCATGATTGTATTTTATCTCCAAAAGTAAAATCACTTTAAATTATGTACATTTTTTCATTCATTCTACATAATTTATAATTAATTGATTTTTATGTGTTCCTTTATTGTCCCTGTATATCTTTATGCTTTTTTGTACCAAACCCATGTCATAGATAGGTTTATATTATGCAAACAATGTGGATAAAAGTGAGAGATTCGGTTCTCCAGGTGTTTAACCAGCACAACTGCAAAAATGCAGAATCTATCAATGTACGTACAAGACAGCCATTGTGGGTTCTTCAGAATAATGTCACATCCAGGCTCTGTACTGTTGTATTTCTGTGTAACTGACTCCCCAACACATAGGCCTGACAATAAACATCCTACATCCTTTTCCATTCTCTGTGACCACTCTGTCCTTCTAGCTCCAATTTATTTAATATATGACCTTTATCTTTGACTCTAAGAATATGTATGCAATCAGGATCAATTCTCTTATATTTCATTCTCTTTACCTCAAGTTTTGAAACTTTTCCTTTCTAGCTCTAATCTCAGTTTATGATCTCTACTCCTTAGCAACACTATTTTTAGCATTCCACAGCCTCATTTATTTCAAAGTTACACAATTTTTCCACATTCTCCAATCTCACATTCTCTACTAATTACTTTCCATAACTTGCAGACATAGTCACGGTGTCCCTCTTGATTTAAAAAATATGGATTTATTTACTTAAATTTCTCACTCTGTATATCTTCATTCATCCAGACCCGGGGCCCTTCACACTTTTATGCAGATGGCTTACAAATAAATCCATAGCCATGATGAAATGCAGGCGTTTATCTTCAAATGCTTTTTGAACATTTCACTTGGAATACGCAACCATTACTTCGAAACCAAACAAGCCTAAAACAAACTCATCATTCACTTCTCAAATTGGGTTCTTCTTTTTAAGATTATTGACTAATTTCATAGAATGAATCTTCTGTCTTCCTAAAGATTCAAACTTTGAAGTTATCTTTGATTCTGCATTCTTCATTTTCATATCCAATCTATCACTAATACCTGTACACTCTCCCTTTGTAAATGTATTTTTTAATTTCCTTCCTTACAGTTCTATAGTCCCCGTTCCAGTTCCATTGGTTCAACCACCTGATTTAATGGAGTATCTTTTTTTTTTGAACGTAGCCTTCAATCTATCAACATTATAAATGCAAACCACACTAATCACCTTTAAGAATGTTCTTATGTGTTGTTTCTCTTGCTAAAAATATGCAAGTTTTCACATTGTCTGAAGATACTCTCCACAATCTTGAGCCTTGAATACAGTAACCTTTCTGCAACTCAAAGTGTATTTTAGGCTGAAATCTGTCTCATATTTAAAATTGCCTGCCAACCGAATTTTCAGAAAATTATCTCTTGAATAAAAACAGATTTTTTTCAACGTTTATGGTTAAAACTACTCACTTTTAAAAATGTTTTCTCTAGCATTTGGGTGCTCATTTTTCAGTCATCCCTCCCCTCTCTTGTTCAGGAGAGAACTGCAGTTTTCTCCAGGTATAAACCTTCTTTCACTCAGGTATGTGTTTTATGGGTGAAACAGCCCCTTATCAGCTCCAGGGGTGACTGATGGTTTATCTCAGCAATTGTGATGCCATGTTCCTCTTTTTAGTTATTTTAGGCATCAATGTGAGATGCAATTCTAGACAATGAAACTTATTGGAGAAAAGGCACCTAGGAAAAGTTTTTCTTTAAAAAAATAAATCAAAAGAAGAAAATCTATTTGTCCTTTCTCAGGATATCATTGCAAAAATGAGGTACTCAGGGCTGCAGAATTTGATGGGGAGGAGCAGGCTTTACTGAATACCAAATAATTGTAACTCAAACAGACAGGAATTAATTTATCTCAATTAACAGTACGTTGGGAAGTTGTCAGTTTAAGGTTGGCATTGTGGTTCAGCCGTGCCCTGTGTGCAGTGTGAAGCACGCATTTCCCACCTTTCAATGCTGTCACCTTGTCATCCCCATGCTCATGCATGGTTGCAAGACAACGGCTGTACTTCCATGGGTCACAAATATTCAAGCATTGAAGGAGACAAAGAGAGGAAAGCACTTTTTCTCTCTGAAAGAGACACCTTCCCAAAATTCCCATGTGTATTCATTGGCCTCTGGTGGCTATAAGGAAGATTGGAGATGATGATATTTGCAGCTGGTCACAGTGCTTCCCCAAATAAAGTTGGAGTTCTGTTTTTAAGCAATAAAAAGAAGTGAAAAGCAACTAGCAGGGACTACTGTCCATCTAAACTGCTTAAGGTTGGAATTTCTGTTACAAGTATCTTTATCTCCTCTTCTTCATTCTATCTAGCAAATCATACTCTTCCTTGAATGTCCAACATCTATACCATCTCTCCCTTTGAAGACCATGCCAGTTCTCGGGGCATGTGTGGGTTTTATGGCATTATAGTTGGTACCACTGATTTGGAAATTCATTACCTCTTTATTTTATATTGTCATCTTACTTGTTGTTTACTATGTATTACTAAAACATTTCCATGTGATCAGTAATTTTTAGTGAATTACATCATGTATATTGAAGTGTTCCCCTACATATAATTATTGAATGATATGAAGACTTTGCAATGTTTCTTGATGAGGTATAGGTATCATCTGTATTTTCAAAATAGCTATTGCTTTAGAACAACTATTTTCTAAATTGTGTGTGATCTTTACCATGACCCCTTGAAGGATTCAAAGCATTATTAACATTCTTTTAAATAATTGGCATTTTCCCAGTGGAATAATATGGTTGTATGGTCAGTGTACATATTGATCAGTTAACATATTTTTAAGAGATAGCACCATAATTATTTTTAATTCCTTACATCTACATATCTACCTTATTTTGCCATACCATAGTGCATAATGCAGGAATATTAAATTGTTTATCTTCATGGTAAAATGGTGTCTTTGCTGCATTGAGAAGGATATTTAAGAATCTGGGTAGATTGGGAAAGAGAATGTTTGTCTGTGTAAGAGGCAGGAGAGAAAGTGTCCACCAGCAAGCTGGCTATCCCCAGCTGAGAACACAAGGTGCACGTGACACATACTTTAGGTAATAATTTCCTTCCATGAAAGAAGAGAGCACATTTTCGGATTTAACTGTTGTGTTTTTTGTTTGCTTGTTTGTTTTTAGAATCAATCTCACTTATTAGTAACCATACATTTTGCAACAGAAGGTAAAGATGCAAAAGAAAATTTCATTTTATGATACATCTTATGAGGAATAACTGCATTTACTTTCTGATAAGTATACAGGCCATGCATATAAGACATGATTGACAAATCTCCAGAGAATGTAATAAAGATGATATGGAAAAAGCTAACATCATTAATTCTAGGATACTGAGCAGAGACATTCTTTACATTATTTCATTTAATTCTCAAAGCACTCAATAGGATGGATGTTATTATATCTACTAAACAGATGAGAAAAGTGAGTCACTGAGAATTTAAATAATTGCCCAACAAGTGAGGGTCAAAGTCAAAATGAGGACTCCAGTTTAATAAGCCAAAGGTCAACTCTTTCTTATATTTCTCCAAAGGTCATTTTAAAAATGTGCAATTTATTCCATTATGCACATAGATTATCTGACTTCAGGAATGTAGCCCTGATGATTTACATTGGAGAATATATCTAAAAGACCATCAATAGAAAATATTAATGAAGTCAATTTGCAGAACTAAGTCACTTGTATATTTTTGTATGCTGTGTAGTGTTGTTTGTGGATATGAACAAAGTGTATCAAAAGACTGTAAGAAAAGTGGCTATTTAATTTGTCAATATATTACTTTTATATTAATAAATTCAACTATTTCTTGAAGTTGTCCATCAAAGTTGTGGGTAACACTAACAGATATAAGTATGTAATTTACTTCAGTTTCAGAAAATCAAAACTGCCTGTGTGTGTTTTCACATCAATAACTGTGAGGGGCAAAAAAAGCATATAAGGCAGTCTGAGAGGAAAAATGAGTGAAGCCAGAAGAACATGGGCAGCATTCACATTTGAAAACCCAAATTACCCATAACTCTCCCCAGCATTTTGTAAGCCTGTTTCTATATTGCACATACAGGTGTACACACACACACACACACACACACGCACACACATGCTATTCTTCATTTGTACTCTCTGAATAAGCTGTGATAATCTTATTCTTGCTAGAACTTGTTAGACTTTACAATTAAACAGGAAACCTCTCATTTACTAACAACTTCTTTAAAAAGAGAGAAAAAACACATTAGATTTAAATACAATTTTCTTCATAGTATCCCCCCACACACACAGTACAAAGTAAGTTTTTGAAGCCTAAAACAATGTCTTGTTCATTTTTATATATCTAATGTTCAGAAAGTTGTTCCTAGCCCATATTAAGAATAGGAATAAATGAAAGAATATACTTTTATATAAATATTTTAATATACATACATCTTAAATGAGAGGAAGATAATTTTACTATCGGCAGTAACTTTTCTATGTGCCTGTGACAGTCGTCCTTTCTCCACTGAATATATGTATCTATGCCATCAAACTTCAATTATTTTTTCCTTTAGAACCTTTATAAATTTGGCTTAGTTTTTAATGTTTTACTGGTGGTTATTAAATGTTCTATTTGTTATGTCTTGTGGGGAAAATGGTGATTTTACAAGTATTTTAGAATTCCATTGAAATCAATTTCTTACAGTAAGTATAAAAAATGTATTTTTGTCCCTGGCCAGTGTGACTCAATTGGTTGGAGTGTTGTACCATAAATCAAAAGATGGCAGGTTCACTTCCAAGTCAGGGCACATACCCAGGTTGCAGGTTTGATACCTGGTCTGATGCACTTAAAATAAGTTAGAAATAACATTAGAAAGTATTATTTAATGTATTATCAATTTCATTTGAAAATACATATATTAAAGAAAATGTATAATTATTTTTAACTTAAGAATACAATGTGTAGTATTCACAGTATAGTTTAAACAATGTCAATTACTTTCACTTCCTTTTATACTTTGATTTAAAACTAAAATATGGATGAATGTTGAGGACATTATACTATGTGAAATGAGCCATTCACTAAAAACAAATTATGTATGATTCCACTTATATGAGGTACCTAGAGTTGTCAAATGCATAAAAACAAAAAGTATAATGATGGTTGCTTGGAACTGGGATGTGGGGAAAATGGAGAGTTATTGTTTAATGGGTACTGAGATATACTTTTTCAAGATAAAAACTTTCTGGAGATGGCTGGTGGTGTTGGCTACACTCACAGTTCTACACAGTGACATGATGGGAAAGTTTCGTAACATGATTTGCTATAGATTTATTGCAGTTTTTAATATAGGAGTAAAAAGAATGAGAGAGGACTGCCATCTGGATATTTTCATAAAGAAGTTAAAAAAAATGTTCTGGCTATTCTAAATCTACCATAGTGCATGAAAAGAACATTTCTTCTCAGCAGTGCCAATAAGTTTCTCTACTAATAAAGTGAAAGTCTGTGCTGAGCGGGCAGCATTAGAACAGACAAATATACTTACCACAGTGAGCTTCATCAGACCTATCAGAGCAGTCTGGTTTATAGTCGCAGACAAGGTGGGATGCAATACACTTCTTGTTGTGGCACAAAAAATCAGTGGCTTCTGGGCAAATTTCAGAAGTCTCTCCCACTGGGGTAAAAACAAAGGTGTTATTTTGTGATGATTTCATTGCATTTGATTACTCATTTTAATCATTTTATAGATTTCACACCATTAAATAAGTTAGTGATTTTAATAGTTGTCCAAGGTAGATGTCTACACAACTTCCCCTCTCTCAGTCCTACCTCCATTGTTCAGCATGTTATATAGATGGTAATTTCAAAATATTCTTTAGTCAAAGGCTGACCATTAGCTATTATATAAACCCAAACTTCTAATCAAGGGATTACAAATCTTTTGTTTTTTGGTACCAACTTAGTTTTTAATTCTCATTTTTTGCAACTCTTCTCATAAGCACCTGCAATAGAAGGTTTCACAAATATGTCATTTGTTCTTTATTTTCCCATGTGTTCATATGCTGTTTCCTTTACCTACACTGACCATTCTCTCTTGTGCTTCTGCTGGTCTCCTCAACCTCAAGACTCAAGGAAACAACTCCTCTCTCTACCCTTGTCTTGCCTTTCTCTTTATCATCCAAGTTCCTGGTTGGACACCCCCTGTGTTATGCCACTGAGACCCCTTTTATTCCTATAGTAATACTGAGCACCTCATATAAGAGCAGTTTACATGCCTGTCTGTTTCTTCAGACTCCAAGCCCCTTAGCAGGAGGAGATTTTGCTGTATTCTCTTGGATTTAACATGGCACCTACTATGTACTTTGTGCTTCATAAATGCTGGTTATAATAATTGAAGGTATAATGGTTTCACCTAAAAGGAACTAAGAAAAGTGAATTGACAGGATTTTCAAAGCAAGTCACATAATTGAATGTCACTTGAACTGATATGAAGTCTAATGATAATTCTTCACAGCTTCAAAGTAATACACATTAAAGATATAAAACTATGCCCTTAGGAATCAAACCCAACAAACTTTAGTGCATGGTCCAACCAACTGAGCCACACCAGCCAGCTCCTGAACTCCATTCTTATAAAGGCTATAACCTTAGGTAAGCCATGTAATATTGATCTCTAAATGAAAACATTGATCATTAGTTTTTCATACAAAAGACTATATGCTTACATCTAGTGATGTCATCTATTTAGAATCTTTAATTATTCATCCTAGAAACATACAGTAAGCAATTGTCAGACACCCTGGTGGATATTATGATAGTTCTTACCTTCAAATAACTCATAATATGCTGATGAAAACTTATTATTAAAATGGTACATGTTGTGCTATAATTGAAGATATTTATGGCTTGCTGTCAGAGGACAATAAAAAGTAGCTCAAGTTTATACTTATGTGAATAAATATTTAATACATTTATTCAGTTGATGAACTTTAAAGTGCCTATCATCTCAGTCATTCAGCCAATTAATAAAATAGGCCAGACCATCAACTGAGAGTAAGCAGTTCCTATATGAATTTCCTTTATTTCTTCCATTCTTCTTAGCTTCCTTATGAAGAAAATTTGACCACATTGAATATATGGAAGATTCAGATTTATTTGAAGGAAAAGAAAAATTTTTGATACTGAAAAGGAAATAGGCTCAAGAATAGATATTTTGGAAAAAGATTATGCACCTCAAATTTTCCTTCACAGATGAACTTATTTCGCTTGAGTACTCTCTTGTTCTAGAAACATCAGGGGCAAGTTTGAACATAAAAGGAAATCTCAGCACTGCAGAGGACTTAATATCACACAACAAGTATTTTCAAATGTTTAGAAAATAACAGTGTTTCATATTTTCTATTCACCATGAACACTTAAATCTGTCTTATGTTAGAAAAATTGCTAGGTTTTAAGGTCAGTGCACATATCAGACAATTGATAGCAACACATCTGAAACTGTAACCTCAGTGATCTCAGTGACCGCAAAGCTCAGTGTGTGTCACATTATCTGAAGCGTTACTGGAGGTACTGGACCATGTCAGTGTACAGCAAGAGTTTCGGGAAATATAAAAAATCCAATTCCGCTTGTGATACAGAGGCAAGGTGCCTGCTAAGTGGAAGATATCATAAAGATCAACTTTTCATGTTTTTAGACAAAAAAGGTGACTACAAACTGTGTCTATATTTGTCTGAAAGAAAATTATATATACAAACCTCTCTTTTCATGCATGAAACCCAGATTTTTAACTTTAAATTTTTATATCTGGACATAGTTTAAGTATTTAGTTTTCTTTGTGATTTTTCACATATTTTAAGGGCAACAGATTGCTCAACCCTAGGCAATATATATATATTCTACACTAATAAAAGAGAAACATGCAAATTGATGTCACTCCGCTATGCTCACCAGCCAATCAGAGTGACTATGCAAATTAACCCAACAAAAATGGCGGTTAATTTGCGGAGGGAAGACAGAAGGCTCTGGCTGGAGTGAAGACTGAGGACTGAAGAGGCTTGGCTTCTCTGCTGTGGCCAGACCAAAGGCCTGGGTCCTGGGTGCCGGAGGAAAACCGGTGCCAGCAGCCAGGGGAAGGAAGGTAGAAGGCAGAGGAAATAATAAGGAAATAAAACAACATCAACAACAAAACTCAGCTGATTTAACTGACGAAGAACGCACACTTTTGTGCATGAAGAAATGTTATTAATAGTTTAATGTTTCAGAATTCCTCATCAAATGCTCAGCTCTTTTCAATTCTCAGTCCTTCATCAGAAGATAACTTGCTCAATTATTTGACTTTTAAATGGTAGTTTCTAACTACCATTTAAAAAAGACACATCAACCATTTCCATTCTGGACTTTGCTACTGCATCTGATATGCCAAAAATGTCTTCCTTTTTGTAACCCTTAAGGCCCTTAGGTGTTTGGCATCATATTCCTGCTGTTCTGCTGTCTCTTAACCTTCCTTCTTTTCTCTGGGCTCCAGGTCCAATCTAGGCCTTTAAATGCCTGTGGAGCAAATTGTGACCCTGACTCATTTTCCTTTGCTCTTCCTCAGGCATCATATTTTCTGTCATAGTTTTATCTACCAACTGGGGGCTGATGACGCAATAGCCACATCCCAATCTGTAACTTTTCCTGAGTTTATACACTTATACATCTTCCATTGGATTTCTCTATAACATATTAGACACACTAAGCATGACCAAAAATGCATACACCATTTTTCTTTTTGCCTCCTAGTTTATCTTTCCCTACTTCTTGCCTCACAATAAACTTCACAGTACCCATCTATATATGGTCCACAGATGTACATTTTTTTCACCAATTTAGCCTTTATTCATGTTTTTATGGCTTCATACTTCCCATTCCATGAGGGGGAGATGGCTGGCTATTTACAAGGTGTGCTCAAATTTCACATATTTTAAGGGCAACAGATTGCTCAACCCTAGGCTATAAATATATATTATATACCAGTAATTGGTTTAAAGGTTTATATAAAACAAAAACAAAACACACAATTTTAGAAGGCCAAGAAAGAAGGCAAAGGAAATAATAAAATAAAACAACATCAACAACAAAACTCAGGTGCCCTTGATAATCTCAATTATAACAGATGTATTAAAATACAGTACCATGATACATTTTCTGTTGCATTTATTGACTATACAATGGACAAAATAATCATGCTTATTCTGAAAAAAAAATACAGAAGAATCCTTAAAGGAAGCAATTGTTTTATATTTATTGTTATACCCTAAAACATAGCACAGAGCTCAGACTCCTTTCAGGCGATAAAGTAATATTTGCTGAACTGTGTTTAAAATTGGCAAACTGGACTTTATCATTGCAATCAGAATAGTTGGCTATTTAAACTTAAAATGAATTAAAATCATGCTAAAAGTACTAAGAACTGAGGAGTGCATTTAGCAAATTTAAAATGCATTGGGTTAAATCATTCCTACAAAATCTTGCAGTTAAAAATAATTATAAAAGAACTGTCAACTACTGAAAACTGTTCAGAGGATAAATGGGCTGTGTGGTAATTATTATCACTGCCTAATATAATTTCTGAGATGTAATATATTCTCTGAGTTTGATAGTCCATATAAACACAGCTAATGATGTAATTTATTCGTTGCTACATGGACAAGGATGCTCAATGGTGTGTGATGACATGAGGCAGAAAGTAAAGACAATCTGAAGAGAAATGGGACAAGGCAACATAGAATATCCTATATGATAAAAGGCTAATATGCAAGTCAACCGAACGGTGGAATGCCTGGTTGCTGTGATATGCACTGACCATCAGGGGGCAGATGCTCAATGCAGGAGCTGCTCCCTGGTGGTCAGTGAGCCAGCCTGAGCCATCAATTGGACATCCCTCAAGGGCTCCCAGACTACGAGAGGGTGCAGGCTGGGCTGAGGGCCGCCCCCGCTTCCAAGTGCCCAAATTTCGTGCACTGGGCCTCCAGTTAAGATAATAAAGGCTCTTTTTGAGGAAGATGAATTTGGTATGCTACATAAAATTGTAAGGAAAGAAAAAAATTACTTAGGAAAATTATAATCATCATTAAAAGTGGCCCAATCATTAAAAATATTTGTTTACATGCTAGATTAAAGCTTGGACTTAAAAAAGACCCAAGATGGATGGAATATGTCATGTGTTTAGACCAAAGTAAAAATTTTTAATTGCCATATTAAGAGGAAATACATACTTTGCTCAAAGTTTACCTTCACTCCAGTGGAGTTTGGTATAAGAGGAGAGTTGTACACTAAAGCACCAATGTTATAGACATCTGATAGGGAATGACAAAGGAAGCTGATTCAATTATGTATTTATCATTTGTCTCATCTAAGAATACTATTGTCTTTTCCTTTGCTCAGGTAACTTTTTTTTTTTTTAGTCCTCACCCAAGGATATATTTTCCATTGATATTAGAGAGAGAAAGGGATAAAGACAGAAAGAGAAACATGAGAAACATTGATGTAAGAGAGAAACATTGATCAGTTGTCTCCCGTGCACACCCCCAGAGACCAGAGATGGAACCCACAATCTGGGTATGTGCCCTGACCAGGAATCGAACCTGCCACCTTTTGGTGTGCGGGATGATGCTCCAACCAACTAAGCCATACTGCCCAGAGCTATTCAGAAACATTTGCATAAAATTTATACTGAAGCATTTGCTTCAAAATAGCAGTTCAAAATATCCTATATAATCCTATATAATAAAGAGGTAATATGCAAATTGACCATCATGCCCTCACACAAGATGGTCATCCCCATGTGGTCACAAAATGGCCACCGCAAGATGGCCGGCAGGGGAGGGCAGTTGGGGGCAATCAGGCTGGCAGGGGAGGACAGTTATGGGTGATTGGGCCGGCAAGGGAGTTAGGTGTCGTCGATCAGGCTGTCAGGGGAGTGGTTAGGGGGTGATTAGGCTGGCAGGCAGAAGTGGTTAGGGGCAATCAGGCAGGCAGGCAGGCAGATAGGAGCCAGCAGTCCCAGATTGTGAGAAGGATGTCCAACTGCCGGTTTAGGCCAGATCCCTGTGGACATCCCCCGAGGGGTCCCAGATTGGAGAGGGTGCAGGCTGGGCTGAGGGACACCCCTCCCCCAGTGCACAAATTTTGTACACCGGGCTTCTAGTCCTATATAATAAAAGCCTAATATGCTAAGTGTCCAACCGTTCGACCGTTCAGTCAGTTGCTATGGTGTGCACTGACCACCAGGGGGCAGGCACTCCAACTGATAGGTTAGCTTCCTGCTGAGGTCTGGCAGATCTGGACTGGGCGAGATGGACCAGACATGCCCTAGAGTCCTCCTGCGGTCCCTCCACAGCCCGGATTGTACACCAGTGGCCCCCTCTCATAATCGGGGACCCCTCGGAGATGGTTGGAGAGCTGGTTTTGGCCCAATCCCCACAGGCCAAGCTGAGGGAGCCCACTGGTGCATGAATCTGTGCACCAGACCTCTAGTTAATACATAATATGTAATAAATAGTTTATTCATTTTGACCACATTGAAAACAACAATTTTTATATCTTATCAATCAAGTCAGCAATTATGTTTGCTTATTTCTTTTTCACTTACAACCATTATGGAATGATAGATTAGTCACTAAATTCATAGTCAATAAGCCTTATTTCTATATTTGTAAGACCCCAAAATAACTTGAAATAAAATCATCCAAACACTCTGGATTGTTAGGTCTTTTCCCTCTAAAATTCTATGAAATATTAGATATTATCTGAAAACACTTTCTTCATTAATTATAAATGCAAGTATAAAAATGCTGTTAACAAGTAACCTATGATTATAATGTTCAGCTTTCCAAAATTTCCAAAACCACATTTGTCTTATGAGGTAATATGTAAGAAATAAATTCTGTTACTATTTTTGGACTTTAAATAGTTAAAAATTACTCTTGTAAACTGTCTCACACTATAGATACCCCCATTCCAGCATGTATATTTGCACTGGAAAGGAGAAATCAAGAGTTACATAAAGCCTAAGAGTTTACTAGCATTGATCCCATAGAAATAAGGTGTGGGAATAACTGGAAAAAACAAAACCATTAATTTTTTTGTGTATATAAAATTTATAAAAAATAGGTAAAGAACTTAGGCCCAGGGACAGACTCCTTGCCAACCGGGAAGGAGTGTAGCAGGAGGAGAGACAGCATAGAACCCCCTAATGCTCATTACCAAGAATCTCAAGTTGTACTAACATGGACAACTGAGTGAAGAAAGGCCAACCGGATTATTCCTTTTGAGACTGAATGTTGTACCAAGACACACACGCAAATGGCAGGATTGGGAAGCACAGGTGTCTAATGGGCACCTCACTGGAACACATTTCCATGAGCCCCTGTTTCTTAGGTCCTTGGAGCTTCTGCTTCCCAAGGATGGCTCGCACAATTGTTTCTTCAATTCTCTGATCTATCCCAGAATCTTTAACCAAAAAATGACCTTGATTTATTTACTAGTAAGTTTGAAAAAGTTGGTACATGAACTAAAAGGATAAAAACTGTTAACTACATTTATTATTGATCTAATTTGGCCCCGCTCTATAAGTAGAAGGGCTACAATAATAATCAATGATATCTACACTAATAAAAGAGAAACATGGTAATTAGCGTACGACCGCTACCCTTCCCATTGGCTAATCAGCATATCCTTATGCAAATTAACTGTCAGCCAAGATGGCGGCCAGCAGCCATGCACTGAAGCGAACAGGGAGGCTTGCTTGCTCCAGTGACAGCGAACTCTGTGTTCCCTGCCTGCCGCTGCTGGCCTCTCAGCTGCAACTCTAAGCAACTATGTTGCAAATATAGAAGCTAAACAAAACCCCAGAAACCGGCTTTCAGTCAGCCGGGCTTCAGCCAGCCGGACCACAACATTGTATCAATGTTTTCAGCAGCGAGGCCTCGGAGCTAAAGCTGGCCCAGAAAAAAAAAAAAAAAAGAAAAGAAAACAAGGAGCGGTTAGAAGCTTTAGTCACTC
>NW_005363130.1:594213-617206 GCF_000412655.1 Myotis brandtii | reverse complement strand
TAATTTTTGTGCACCGGGCCTCTAGTGTGTAATAAAGGAGAACAATCCCACCCATGTTCAAGGAAATGTATAGCCTTCCTAAAAATATAAGGTTCTGGAACCTCTCTGATGGTGATCCTATTAATGGGCATTAATGAAGAAGAAGAGATTTTGATCTGCTGAACAATCTGATTCAGACTTTTTAATTAATCCAACTTGTCTACTATTTATGTAGTAAGGTCATGACCGGACACTGTTACATAATTTTCAACTTACGTGCAAATTTCAGGGTCAAACAATGACCAAGTTATGTTTTCCTGCATAAAATAAACACAATCTAACCACAATAGAATATTATCTTTGACCCTTTCCAATGAACTCTCTATTTTGTGAGATGTATAAAAAATTAATATTCATTCAAATCTTCAGAATTTAATAGGTTTACTGTGGACTGGAGGTTATTATTGAAACTGGGACTAAGGATAAATATTTAGATGTACTTTATATCTGTTAGCAAATAGCTTAGCTTCAACAAAGAAAATTTAAAATATTTTTTTTACAAAATCTTAAAATCTTCTTGAGTAAAATCTGTAACATTTTGTGTGTTTTGGTTAAATTAATTAATCTTTTTTTTAGGCTCAAATTCCTGATCTGACAAGTGGAGACAGTAAAGTTCTCATGTAAATAACAGAGTTGTGTAAACATTAAGTGAGATCATGTATGCTAAGTTACCAGTACATACTTGACACTTAGTACACGTTCTATTGATAGGGGTAGGGCACATAGTAATAAGAATAGAACCTCAGTTGTTTAATGATTATTCACCTTATAACTATAGATAAGAGGTTTTCTTACAGACCCTGGGGAACTGGAGGATGAAACAGGGTTGTAAAAGATGAGACACCTCGGAGCCTGGATGGGTCTATTACTCAGAAAAGAAAATACATTTAAAAAACAGACCAAGGATGTGACATGCTTTGATTTGGTTACTATGGCTGGATCCTTACCCCTTGGGAGTTTGCCTCAGGAAGGCTGATCATTCTCTGGTCCCAGGAATGGGCTGAGCTGTTTGCAATATCATAGAAGGTCAGCCACCTTGTTACTGGACTTTGAGCTCCTGGAGATCAGACTGCAGACCCTCCCCTCTCCTTTTCCCTGCTACACTCACAGCTGCACATAGCTTTCTCCTCACCCTTACATAATCAGCCAGCTGGCAAGGGGGCAGAGCAGAATTTTCAGGATGACCTACTGCTCTCCCCACACTGCTGGCATTATTTGAATAAATGCTCATATATGATTCAATCCTGTCTGTGCTTAATTTGGGTCAAGTAGTCACAGGTGGCCTCAGACCCCGTTAGTGTCCAGTATCACTGTTAATGATAGTTTTTCCATATTTTTCCTTGAATCTTGACTACTTGCCCTCTCAGAGTCTTAGTTTCTTTACTTATAAAATGGGTTCTTATAAGACTTAGCTAAGATAAAATATATAAAGTTGATAAACTCCTTGATTTATAGAAGTTGAAAGTCCTAGTTCTTCCTGCATTTATCCCAGGCCAGCATTCTTTCTACCAAAAAATACTGCTTTGAGAAAATATGAAAACTACTTTATATTATAGTTTACTTGTAAATATAGTTAGAAAATGTCAGCATTAATTGGTAATATTAATTATTGACTTATGATGGGCTTGACACTTGTTTAATCACTTTGCAAGGATTAAATCGAAAGATTTTTACAATAGTTCAATTAGTATAGAAGAGGTATAGAGTGGTTATGTAACTTGTCCCAGATCACACAGCTGAGAAATAGTGAAGTTAAAATTCAAATAAGGTAATGATTCCAATGCCTATCACCATATAACCTCTAAGATGCTGGTTTCCAATCAGAATGGTTATGAAAGAATGTAACTAAAGTGTGTGCTTTATACATTTAAGGAAATTTGAAAATAGTTAAAAGATTTAAAAGTGGAGGTCTTGGCATATTTCTAGATTGGAAACATCTGGAAACTCGGATTCACTGTCAAACTCAACATAATATTTAAGTTGCTTAATACGTTTTACAAATTATTTTAAAGATAACCTCTCCTAATCACACACTATGTCCTAAAGAATAAAGCAGGGCTGACATCTTGGGAGAACATATACATTTTAAGTGGCTAAACATTTAAAAAATGATGGTATAATTTTCCAAAATACATATTATAAAACATTATAAAACACCTCTAGTTAATTATGTACTTTCCATTTTTAAATATTATGGATAAAAGAAACATGTATTACTTCCATTTTTGGCAGGATGAGAATTAAGTCACCTCATTTGAGAGGAAGCATCTGCAATGTGTAATAAAATATTGAAATATGTTTTAAACTTAAGACTATGCAAAGCCAGAAATAAAAATTAATTCAGCCAACAAGAAATATCTGTTTAAATCTTCAGACAACTTCATTGGCTTAGACCCCACCCAGGGCATGGAATTTATTGGAGGCTCCCACACAAAACTGAAATCTATAGATTTGTACCTGCTGCATTAAAGTAAATGAGAAACAAGCCTGCCTATCAGAAGTGGTGGACATGAAACATACATCACCTGAAATCTCAAATTTACAGCCAATAACAAAGGGCTAACAAGAGCCCTGACCGGTTTGGCTCAGTGGATAGAGCATCAGCCTGCGGACTCAAGGGTCCCAGGTTCTATTCCGGTCAGGTGCATGTACCTTGGTTGTGGGCGCATCCCCAGTGGGGGGTGTGCAAGAGGCAGCTGATCGATGTTTCTCTCTCATCGATGTTTCTAACTCTCTGTCCCTCTCCCTTCCTCTCTGTAAAAAATCAATAAAATATATATATTTAAAAAGGCTAACAAGAACCAAGACACTCCTGAGAAAGAAGATCAAAATCAAGAGACTATACAACTTAGATAATAAAAGTTATCTAAACATCTTGATAAATTATAATAAATAAAATGGTGTGGGATGGCAAAGACATAGACTAATACACCATAGAAACATAATGGGAGACCTAGAACTGAATCTCATGTGTTTAGAAATTTGATTTTTGGCAGACTTGGCATGCATGTTGGAAAAAGAAGAATGAACTAATCATATACCAGCAATCTTCAGGCTGAGTTAAGGGTACATTGAAGAGAATGTAAAGATCCTGCAAGGAGGATAAAGGCATTTGGTTTTAAGGAAATCAATTTCTAGCTCACCATTTTTAAATATGAAGCTTCCAGATTGATGTGCCTGAGAAGCATCTATGATCAGCCTGGTTCTCCTTTGTACATTCCTTTTCACAACCATACTCCCTACTTTCCAGAAGGTAGAGCTGCGCATCTTTCCGTTTATTCAACATTCAAAAATACGCATGGGCAAGTTGTGGCAGTACCTCATTTAAGTCTCACATCTTTAATACTTGACTATTTTCAAAGAATGATTTATCTAGATAGAGAGCTTTATGAGACTGAAGTAAAAAACAACATGAAACCATTTATCACACAATGTTATTTACTACCAACACATTAATCACTAAAAACAAACCTATTTTTTAAATTAAGAAAACTAAAGATATAAGTGCAAATGTAAATAAATTTGATATTTTAAAACTCTCATCAAAGTTGTCTTTGGAGTTTTGATACAAATTAGCATTGCTCATAGTGAAAGATAGGGAGGGATACACATCATTAGAAAAATGACAGTAGCTGATGTACTATTAGTAGCTACATGTTAAATGTTCATTGCAACACCTCAGAAAACTGATTCCCTATATTACATCACTGCTATTGATGAATGACTATGATGGCAGAAACTGTTGCTAAACAGATTGTATCAAAAATTATGGTAGATTAACAAAAAAAAGCTATGCTTTAGAGCAGTGGTCGGCAAACTGCGGCTCGCAAGCCACATGCGGCTCTTTTGCCCCTTGAGTGTGGCTCTTCCACAAAATACAGACTTCTGTGCATGGGCCACAAAGTTTCAATTGCACTGTACGTGGGCGCCCGCACGTGGTATTGTGTGGAAGAGCCACACTCAAGGGGCCAAAGAGCCGCATGTGGCTCGCGAGCCGCAGTTTGCCGACCACTGCCTTAGAGCAAAGAAAATTATGTTATTACTGAGATTATAGCAAGCAAAGAAGAGATTGCTGAGTTTGGACAGTTTTACACAAGTATATCTGAACTTACAATAGAAATGAGGTATATTTATAAATATTTACATATTTATATTTACATATATATTTATATTTCCTGATGTAGCTGCTCAATGACAAAACAAAGGGTGGCTTCATTGCTCATATTCATCTCAATACTCATTTTAAAACGATTGGCTTAAAACTCAACAGCAAAAAACACACAAACAACCCAATTAAAAAATGTGCAAAAGACTTCAAAATATATTTCTCCAGAGAAGATATACAAATGGCTCATAAGCACACGAAAAGATGCGTATCATCACTAATGTAAATTGGGAAAATGCAAATCAAAACCAAATGAGATGCCACCTCACCCCTATTAGGATGCTATTATAAAACAAGAATAATAATAAAAACCAAAAACCAAACAAACACAACAACAACAATAAAACACAGAAAAGCTTTGGTGAGGATATGAGAAGTTGGAATGCCCTAAAGAACTTAAAAATAAAATTATCATATGATCCAGAAATTCTAATTTGGCACATATACCAAAAAGAATTGATAACATGGACTCAACAGATATTTGTACACCAATATTCATAGCAGTATTATTTACAATAACCAAAAGGTGGAAGTCACCCAAGTGTCCATTGGCAGATGAATGAATAAACAAAATGTGGTCTATACATAAAGTCTTAAAAGGGAATTCTTATATATGCTACACATGCATGAACTTATTAAAATTACTCATGTTTTAAATTTTTACATCTTTATCACAATTTGTATAGAGTAACTTGGGGATCACTTTAATATTATGCCAGCAATATACATTTAAAATACAATTTTATATGTATAATGAGGGCTCAAATAATAAAGGGAAAATTAGAATTACCTGAAGCTTTAAAAAATTTGGTTGCCTTTACCCCATACCCAGAGATAATGATTTAAATGGTCTGGAATGGGGTTTGGGCAGAGATATTATATTAATCTCCCCCAGAGATGTTAATGTGCTGCCAGGATTGAGAACTGCAATCACTGATTCATTCCACGATAGAAAGTGAACATTTTTTTTTTTAACAAGAGAAAACAAAACAAAACAAAACAGAGAGAGAGAGAAAAAAAAAGTGAGCGATGGGGAGACTGAAGGAGGGCCAGAATGAAGAAAAACAATTTTTGCCTCTTCAAAGAAATACATTTGTCATAATGGGCGGTGGGTAACATTAGTGTCAGAACCAATGAGAGAAAAGGGTATAAAATCAGGCAGGGAGTGGATTGATTTCTGGAAATGGGCTTTCTTGGATCTCAGGCAACTAGAAAACCGAATTTTTTCAGGTCATTTAAACACTGAGGCTACCCATCGCTGGTTTACCTCGCATCGAAGGCTTCCTTAGCCTTACAAAGACCTATGTTCTCATGGTTTCTGGCTAACATGCCACAGCTTATTGGGCAATTGCATCCAAAGCCCAGAGATGGCTGCATTCCACTCAGCTTCATTTCAGTGTGCTTACAACAGTTAATAACTATTGAGAAAACTTTCAATCAATCACTAAACTCATAAAATTATATGTAGGCATAAAACAACTAACATTAAAGATGGTTTAGAAATATATTAACATGTAAAAAGTTAGTGAATAATAAAATTATTAATTTCTTAATATTTTAATTTCCTTTTATTAGCTCAACCAACACATTTAGCTTTAGTACAGATAAAAAGAGCCTCTTAATACTTTGGACTAAGTTTATATTTAAAGCAATAAAGAAAATGAAAGCATCCCCTTGCCAAATGAATCCCTATGAGTCCTTGATAATCAGGGTAATCAATGAATTTCACATTTAGTTTCCATCAGAGTGGGACAATTAAGAGAATCCTATTTAACTATTAAAGATAAACAACTAAAATGAATCCAGGGTGTTCCCTCAGTGCAATTGAAAACAAAATAAAATAGAAAATAATTAAAATAGTAAAATGTGCCAACATATAAAGAACAAAAATCACAAAATCACAAACTTGTGGTGAGTAGTTTTGGTAGAGGACTTGGGAAGAAGGATCAACCAAAAGTATAAAGCATTATTAGTTAGACAAAATCTGGTGAATAAATATGTATGGCTCAAGGACATTTAAATATTAGCACTAAAATGTAAAGATAGAAAAAAGTATGAAGAACATTTTATCTCAGAGTGTTTCTTAAGCCTAGTGATAAAGACAAACCTATAGAGTAAAATTTCGATTATATTAATTAAATAAATTACATAAAATGTATTCTATAAAAATATAAAAAGAGCCCTGGTGGTGTCATCCTGGTATGTCAAGGCTGTGGGTTCCATCCCGGTTAGGGCACATATAAGAGTCAACCAATGAATGCATAAGTAAGTGGAACAACTAATCAATGTCTCTCTCTCTCTCTCTCTCTCTCTCCCTCTCTCTCTTCCTCTCTTTCTCTCTCTAATCAATATAAAAGTTCAGTTTTAAAAATATAAAAAGAAAATGAAAAGCAAGAAAGTCATATTTACAACGTATCTTATAAAATAGCATTTATATAATTAGCAAAGAAAGAGCATGTCCAAATCAATATGAGAAAAAAAATAGCTGTTCAGAAATTTCTGGAAGGAAATAAATGGGCTAGTCTGAAAAGGAGAAATGTGAATGACCAATAACAAGCATGCTGGTTAAAATAAGCAATAAGCAACCGTAATAGCGAGCATGTGGAGAAACAGAGTAAAGAACACTGAGTGAAGAGTTGCCACTGGAAATTTACATATTTATACTCATTCTTAATTGATGATAAATATTAAAGTGATAATTCTGTATACTCTTAGGCTGAGAAATTGTTTAGTGAGAGCTTGTAGTAGGCTATTTGTTCTCTAAACAAATACCCATTCCCTTCTTTTACCTTAGTTTATTTGTTTTGTTTGCTTTTTAATCCTCACCTGAGGTTATTTTTCCCATTGAGTAAAGGGAGGGAGAAGAGAGAGAAGAGGGAGAGGGAGAGGGAGAGGGAGAGGGAGAGGGAGAGAGAGAGAGAGAGATTAATGAGGTATGTGCCCTTGACCCAGAATTGAACCTGAACCTGTGACCCTTCAGTCTGTGGGTTGACACTCTAAGCACTGAGCAAACCAGCCAGGGCCCTCTACCTTAATTTTGAATAAACACATTTCCTACATTTCCTTTTGATTTGACCATGCAATAAAATTTGTCTAATCCTATATAATAAAGAGGGAATATGCAAATTGACCATCACCCTGTCACAAAGATGGTGGCGCCCACAGTGGAGGCAGTGTGTTTCCATAATACAAGATGGCTGTGCCTACAGCAGAGGCTGAATTCCCATAATGAGCCTTAACAAGCAATCAGCAGGGATCTGAGGCTGCGCTTCCCCCAACCCCCCCCCCCCCGTGGGGCTTGACAGGGGACCTCAGGCTGTGCCCCCTGCCCAGTGGGGCTTGACGGGGACCTCAGGCTACGCCCCCCCACCCGGCACTGGACCAGGGGAACTGAGGCTGTGACCCCGCCTGGTGGGGCTTGACAAGGGCCCTGACCAGAATTGAACTGTGACCTCCTGGTTCATAGGTCTACGTTCAATCACTGAGCCACGCCAGCAGGGCTTAAAGACTCTTGAATCCTGTGGTGCAGTCATGTTTCTGCCCATATGTGCTGAAGTAGAGAAAGCTGGTTCCAGGAGAGAAGGGACAGAAATGTAGATGTGTAGGGAGGAGCAATTAAAAAAGATAAGAAGCACAGAAAGATCAAGTTCCCTCTTTTTCAGTTCCTGGTTTTAGAATCTTCCTGAAGCTGGGCTGTCTTCTGTTCCTGGGTTTCCTGAGATTCCTCATCTGAGGACCCTGCAGAGTATGCAGATGTTAAAGGCCCATGTACCATACACATGTGCAAAGGCAATGACACAGCAGTTTTATTGTATGCACTGCGCAGGTGCACCTTTATCTTAGGTAAAACTGTTGTCACTATTTGGCAAGAAGCCTCCAGGTGTCTGAGTTAGTATAAGAATGTGGTACTGATCAGCTGGTGGCTGCCTTGGGGCTGCTGTGTTTGCAATGGCTGCTTTGTTTGCAATAAAGCATGGCCCACCTTCCTACGGCTGTGGTGTCTTTTTCCAATTCTCAGCATCCAAACAGGTCAAGTCCCTGGCAGAGGAATTTGGATCCAACACCTCATCTCCATAATTAAACTCCCTTTATGTCTGATGCCATTGTCAATTAAACTAGACCTGGTTAACCTAGAGGTTTCCTATAAATTAGTATTAAAATGTATAAAAATTAAAAAACCAAAAGTAAACTACTTGACATAAATCCAAACTATAATGAGTTTTTTGTTTGTTTGTTGTTTTATTGTTGTGGGGTTTTGGGGTTTTTTTTTCTGAGCTCCTTCATGACCTTTTAATCATCCATTTAAAACTGTATTTCCCAACTCCTCTGAGGTAAACTTCCAGACAATTTATGTGCTCCTATTTTGCTCATATCCTTTAAGAGCCCATGCTCTATTAAATATCATTCCCTCCCTAAAAGGGATAATGTATGTGCTGGGTCTAGTTTGATCTTGGCACCCACTAGGTGCCCAATATATATTAGTTTCCTTCCATTGTCTTATCACGTATCCAATGCATGTTTTCATAAAACATGAAGTTTGTACGCAACTGATCGATGAAGGAATTAGGTCAATACAACACAGAAGCTGTGTTTATTCCTACATGATTTTCCCACCACAATAATGTCTGGTGTCACCAAGGCACGACAGATGAAAACAGGAAAGCAGCTGAGCACAGACAGCCAGGGGAGAACACAGGGCTGCAGAGGGTGTCTCACCAGTGGTCGTGGCTGCTTCTCCACAGGCTCCCTGACAGAAGTACTATTTGTCCAATGGTTTTTCCAAACTTTGGTCACTTTTCCTTGGTCCCCATAATTCAACAGCTCTTAGTTTTTTTTTTGTTTTTTTTTTTAATAGCTCCCTTTCATTAAGATTCCTTGCCTTCTACCCTACCCCTTCCCTTTCTAGGTAAAGTACTATTTTACTGAAAAGTTTCTTTATGTATTAGAATCATATAATGTTTTCAGCTGTGTCAGTATTTATATTATGGTTGCTATTATTTATATTAGTACTCTATAATTTAGTTACCTCTGCTCATTGTGGCTTGCCCAAACCCTATTTTCCCATCAGCCCTTTTCTTGTGGATTATTCAAAAAACTGCTTTTCAGAAACTCATATATACCTCTTTGTGTATGAGTGTGTGTGCATGTTCCATTATATTCAATGGACAGGAAAATTGGTTTCTGGCCCTGGCTTAGTATTTATGCATGTATATTTTATTGAAACATATTTCTTTATGTTTGATCCAACAGGATATAAATTTCTCGAGTTCCACATCTACTAATTTTAAGTACACCTGAGCTTATATGTCTTAATATTTGTTTCAGGGCTGATAAGCATATCTTTCAACTGTATAATAATAAAAAAGATATGTCAGAAATGTAAAGTTTCCATTTCTTATTTATAAATATTAATATTAACTTTGAATTGAGAAAAATAGTAAAATATAGTTCAGTAAAAATTGAAATGCAATATTGTCACAAATTCTCAATACAATGATCTTACTGACCCAGATATTATGTGTGAAAATGTTCAGTGTAATTGAGACAAGTTATAATTAGAAATCATATAAACTGAAGACAATGTTAACATTCAGAATTACAGTAGCCTTCATTAGGGATATTCCAAGGGTTATTTAGGCTTTCTAAAATGTATTATGAAGTGATTATTTTTATTTAATATTATGAATAGAATTAGATCATTGTATAATATTAATTTGATTATAATTACATATACTATTGTAATATGCAGTGTATTATTATATAATTAAAACTTTAAATGTAGAGCATTTTGACAGAAATGCAAATTTTATCAGAGACCAAGATGGCGGCATAGGTAAACACCGCAGACTGCTGCCGCAAACAACCACTTCAAAAATACAACTAAAAGACGGAACAGACATCACCCAGAACCACAGGAAGGCTGGCTGAGGAGAGACTCTTCAACTAGAAGGAAAAATAACAGCACACCGAGGCTCAGAGGAGGCGCAGTGTGGAAAATACTCAGGTGCGGAGGTGCGCGCGCAAAGCGGGCTGGTGGCTGAGAGCGCGGTTGTCGTTTTCGGTCAGGGGGGAGTCTCAGACTCTGAGCTCCAGATACGGGCGAATCGCTGGGGACTCGGACCCAAACGGGAGAAGCGGGAGTGTCTGGCATCAGTTGGAAGGCAGCTTTCCCTCCGAGGTTTGCAGCGGTTCCGGGGGTTCTGAGAAGCAGAGCCTCTGGGAACGGGACTGAGAGGGGCTATAACCGCTCCCTCCGCCCGCCCTGTTGAGCCCGCCCCGCCCAAGCCCTGCGCAGAGCCATTTGCCAGATCGCCTCAGGCAAAGGCTAGATTAGCACCTCCCCAGAGGACAGAAGTTTTCCGCGGCAGACACAGCTGATTCACACAGCCAGTCGGCCTGGTGGTCAAATCCCTCTAGTATTAACTACAACAATCAAGGCTCAACTAGAACAAGACTGCGCACAAAGACCACTAGGGGGTGCACCAAGAAAGCATAAAAAATGCGGAGACAAAAAAACATGACAGAAATGGAGGATATAGAGCTAAAAATCGCAATTTTGAGGGCTTGCAAAAATGTGCTAGAAGCTGTCAATAAACTTGAGGAGAGAGTCACGAAAACTAATGAGACCCTCGATGCTATGATAAAGAACCAACTAGAAATTAAGCATACACGGACTGAAATAAAGAATATTATACAGACACCCAATAGCAGACCAGAGGAGCGCAAGAATCAAGTCAAAGATTTGAAATGCGAAGAAGCAAAAAACACCCAACCGGAAAAGCAAAATGAAAAAAGAATCCGAAAATACGAAGATAGTGTAAGGAGCCTCTGGGACAGCTTCAAGCGTACCAACATCAGAATAATAGGGGTGCCAGAAGATGAGAGACAGCAAGATATTGAAAACCTATTTGAAGAAATAATGGCAGAAAACTTCCCCCACCTGGTGAAAGAAATGGACTTACAGGTCCAAGAAGCGCAGAGAACCCCAAACAAAAGGAATCCAAAGAGGACCACACCAAGACACATCATAATTAAAATGCCAAGAGCAAAAGACAAAGAGAGAATCTTAAAAGCAGCAAGAGAAAGAGACTCAATTACCTACAAGGGAATACCCATACGACTGTCAGCTGATTTCTCAACAGAAACTTTGCAGGCCAGAAGGGAATGGCAAGAAATATTCAAAGTGCTGAATACCAAGAACCTACAACCAAGATTACTTTATCCAGCAAAGCTATCATTCAGAATTGAAGGTCAGATAAAGAGCTTCACAGATAAGGAAAAGCTAAAGGAGTTCATCACCACTAAACCAGTATTATATGAAATGCTGAAAGGTATCCTTTAAGAGGAGGAAGAAGAAAAAGGTAAAGATACAAATTGTGAACAACAAACATGCATCTATCAACAAGTGAATCTAAGAATCAAGTGAATAAATAATCTGATTTACAGAATGAACTGGTGATTATAATGAATCAGGGACATAGAAAGGGAATGGACTGACTATTCTTGGGGGGGAAAGGGGAATGGGAGATGCGGGAAGAAACTGGACAAAAATCGTGCACCTATGGATGAGGACAGTGGGTGGGGAGTGAGGGCGGAGGGTGGGGCGGGAACTGGGAGGAGGGGAGTTATGGGGGGGGGAAAAAAGAGGAACAAATGTAACCTGAACAATAAAGATTTAATTAAAAAAAAAAAGAAATGCAAATTTTATCAATTTTATTGAAAGATAAAGTAATATCTGATATTTTCTAGGTGTGTTATAAATGGTAGACTTAAATACAATGTTAATGTAATTACATAGATTCATAGCTTTGGCTTTTTAATTTTAAAAAGCTGGTTAAAGATATAATAAGAAATTCAATTACATAGTCCTATTGTTTAAAATATGAGCATGGGACAAGGATTAAGAATCTAATCTCTGATTAAAAGTAAGCAAATAACTTGGCTCTAAGTCTTAATGTAGAATGTTATTGGTTGACAACTGCAATGAGGCTTCTTGCCTGAGGCCTGTCTCAAATCAATTCAATCAATAAAGCAAAGTGAGGGCAATAGCTGGCAATTACTGGAAGCAGAGGTTGATGCCACAAGAATTCTCTCCATCTTTTGGTTCTGAATTTTGTTTAGTGCCAACTTTATTTCCCTGACTTCTTTTCCCACAAGGCTGGAGCCAGGGATGCGAGAAGCTTTTTCTTAATTTATTTAGCATATTAGAATCTGAAAGGTAAGCATACTTCTCTCTTACTGCATTAGTTTAAAAACACCTGCAAAGGATTGATATCTTTGTTGTGATTTTGGGGGGTCATTAATTAAGCAACCGCAATCCTCATAAAATGCCCTTAAAGTCAACAAATGTATTTGCTTCCTGTGCTACAATGTTGGATAACTCAATGTCAAATACAGCTCTCTCTATATATTTGCAGTATGAGTCTATAATAGCCCTAATTGTAAATAATGTTCCTCTATGTAATATAGGAAATTACATCGTGTGTTAGTTAGGATCAACTGGATTATATGACAATAAAATAACTTCCAAATTTCAAAAACATTTATTTTATTTTTACTATCATTATTATTTTTTTAATCCTCACTCAAGGATAGTTTTTCCATGGATTTTTAAAGAGAGTGGTAGGGTGGTAGGGAGGGAGAAAAGGATGGAGGAAGGGAGGGAGGAAAGGAGGGGAAGAAAGAGAGAGAGAGAGAGAGAGAGAGAGAGAGAGAGAGAGATATCTTATATGATCTTATTATCCAATGTCACCTCAAATAAATCAATAAATCTATCACCCAGAACGGGGGTATTTTTAAACACAATATCTTTTGTTAAGCAATAAAAGGCATTTGCAAAAATGTAAGGTAGTTATGTCAAATAAGACTATTTTTTCACTTGAGAAACCATTTGGCATACACCCAGCCAATAAATAAAGTTTATTTTATAGTATCACATTTAATTTAAATATATGAATTGGCTCTAAATAAAGATTACATTTAACAAATTTTGACAATTCTTGGCAGAAGACTTTAGCTTCAGGTATGGAAGGTGCATTGCAGAAGAAAACCTAGAATAAAAATAGTCATTTATAATCTGATAAAGAAACTACTATGACCTGGATTGGGCTCAAGTTCTACAATATTTGTATATAAGGCTTAGTTTCTTTTTTCCCCTTCTCTTACTGAAAAATTTTCTGAATTCCAAAATAAAATAAATCTGTAAAAATGAGGATTGTTTGAACATTAATTTTTTAAAAAACAAGATTTACAATGTTTCAAAATATTTCAATTAGTGTTACTAAAACACTCCACTGTTAGCAATATGTCTGTTTTCTTTGAAGAGCATTTGAATTATTGACAAAGTAAATATGGCAGGTACTGTGTGACTGCTTTTACCCCAACACGATTCATGATTTCAGCAGTGTTCTATGCTATTATGACTAAATATGGCTAAAAGTTTCAGTGCCAATGAACATCAGTAAGGAAATCAACCTGGGTGCTGTTATCCAGTGTAACCTTTTTGTATCTCAATTTTCCAGAGTTGTACTAAGGATTAAATTAAATAGTGCTGTGATGATGATGATAATCATATCTAACATTTATTGAGTAAGTACCATGAAGTTACTGTTCAAAGCTCAGGCATATATTAACTTGCTAAGTCCTCACAGCTACCATATAAGGTCGTTTCTTTTTGTTATTGTTCTAATAAAATAGGCACCCAGATGATAGGTGTCTATTCAAGGTCACACAACAAATAAGTGGCAGAGTCAGGCTTTAAACCTAGGAAGAATGACTCCAGAGTCTGCTTGCTTAACTCTCTCCACTCCTCACCCACCCCTCCAAGGCCTTTACCACACTATTGTCTGTATTCATGGACTATGCATATACACATATAAATTCTCCAGTTAATCTCTCCCCACCCACCCACACCCACCTTCCCTCTGAGATTCAAGTCTGTTCCATGCTTCTATATCTCTGGATCTATTTTGTTCATCAGTTTATTTTGTTCATTAGATTCCACATATAAGTGAGAACATGTGATACTTGTCTTTCTCTGACTGGCTTATTTTTATTAGCATAATACTCTCCAGGTCCCTCCATGCTGTTTCAAAGGGTGAGAGATCCTTCTTTTTACAGCTGCATAGTATTCCATGGCGTAAATGTACTACAGCTTTTAAAAAAATATTTTTATTGATTTTAGACAGAGGAAGGGAAAGGGATAGAGAGAGAGAAACATCGTTTGGTTGCCTCCTGCATGCCCCCTGCTGGGGATCAAGCCTGAAACCCAGGCATGTGTCCTGACTGGGAATCACACATGGCCTTCTAGTTCATGGGCCAATGCTCAACCACTGAGCCACATTGGACAGGCTGTACCACAGCTTTTTTATTCACTCATCTACTGATGGGCACTTTGGCTGTTTCTAGATTTTACCTATTATAAATTGCACTGCTATGAACATAGGGGTGTATGTATTTTTTCTGATTGGTATTTTAGGATTCTTAGTATACATTCCTAGAAGTCAGATCACTGGATCAAATGGCAGTTCTATATTTAATTTTTTGAGGAAACTCCATACTATTTTCCATAGTGACTGCACCAGTCTGCATTCCCACCAGCAGTGAACTAGGGTTCCCTTTTCTCCACATCCTCGCCAGCACTTGTCATTTGTTGATTTATTGATGGTAGCCATTCTGACAGGAGTGAGGTGATACCTCATTGTCGTTTTAATTTGCACCTCTGTGATGATCAGTGACTTTGAGCATTTTTTTTATATGTCTCTTGGCCTTCTGTATGTCCACTTTGGAGAAGTGTCAATTTAGGTCCTTTGTCCATTTTTTAATTGGATTGGTTGTCTTCCTTTTGTTAAGTTGTATGAGTTCCTTATCTATTTTGAAATTAACCCATTTCTGATGACGAAGCTCTGCACGATGTGGCCTCATTTCCTCCCTCCCCTTGTTTCCTTCTGACTCATCAAGGCGCTCCCCTCCCAGTCAACCTGCCTCACCAGTTCTGAGACCGGGGGTGCTCTTCCCCAAGGTGTTTGCATGGTTGCCTTGTATTTCATCGAAGCCTTTGCTTAACTGTAATCTTCAAAAGGGCAGTTTCTGACCACTCTAAGCAGGTTAATCATTCTCCATCACTTTCACCCTAGTTCGTTCATAATGCCTATCACTATGTGACACAATATTGCCTATTATTGTCTGCATCTGTCACCAGAACGTAACCCAATGAAGGCAGAAACTTGATCTGTTCTGAATTTTCACACATACAACAAGATTTGAATAAATGGTTTCTACTAATTCATTTTCCCATCTATCTGTCCCTTTATCCATCTATCTATCCATCTTATTCTTCCATCATATGTGAATCTGACATTATATAGTGCTACCTACCATTCTCCCTTCCCCCCTTTTTCTGACAATTATTTTTTAAAGAAAATTGTGAAAGATCTAAATGCAACATTTGGAACACATATGTTGAGCAGAACTACAGCTTTTCATCAAACTAAGTGAAGAAGGTAAGTTTTGAAATCAAACTCTACAGGGTTCTGTTTATAGATTTATGCATTCGTGAGCTTTATATACAGCAATCACTGTTTTGTGATCTCCGAAGTTCAATTCAAATCCAGAGTGAGGCTGCCCTGAAATCATTATCATCAAGCCACTGTTTTTCACTCCAGATGAATTACTGTTTAAAGGACACTCAGGAGTCATACATACAGTTTTAAGGGGAAAAGATGAAAGGTGTGAAAGTAGTTATAATAAAAAAGATGTCTTTTCAGGCTATGTGTGAAGACAATGTACTAGACATCTAAAATTATGGCACTGGCTTCTCTTATTTTATTCCCAAGTTATTTCCTTCCTTTCACATTTAGGATTATTTGGGGAGCATGATGTGTTTTGATCTGTATGAATTTAGAGAGAGACTGAGTAGCTATTGTTTACTTAGAAGATTTTATTGACTTCTGGAAGCATTTTCTACTCCCTAAATTACTTCTTTTTCACTGAACTGAAAACTGGTCATCATTCAATTGGATCTCCTAGGTTTTTCATGGAAAAGGCAACATCTTATATCATTATTGGCTCCCACATGAGTCACCAGGTTTACCAGTGTCTTGGAGACAGTTCACAGACCAGTCCTGGAAATATAAGGTGGGTGGAGGGAGTGGGTAGTTGGGGGCGGGGGGAGCAGATGGGGAAGGAGGAGTCAAGAAAGGGTCTTAAAATGTGAAATAGATAATAAATAAAGCAAACACTGTGCGCGACATGCATTTCCCTACTGCTCTGAGGAGTTGTGCATAGTGCACTGTACAGAGCTTCTCTCAGCCTATGCGATCAATAACCTCTCAATAGAACAGAACCTGATCTTCAACACTGATATAAAAAGTATTGTGCCTAAAACAATGTCAAGTCGTTTGCTGTTGTTGCTCATTTTTAGTTTTAGCCAACAGATTTTCAGTGCTTGCTATATCTCATGCATTCTTCAAGCACCTTATGTAAATTATTTAATCCTTGTAAGAACTCTATGAGATGGAAACAGTGTCAGTTCAATTTCCTAGCTGAGAAAATGAGACAAAGGAAGGTTGTGCCCAAAACCACAGAGCGGACAGCAAATGGGTAAGCTAGGACTTGCACAGTGGTCTTGTGGCAGAAGCGACAGAAATGCTACTTAGTATTAATAGTAAACGCAATAAGAATCAGGTGAATTACTATACTTAATAAATAATGTTCTGATTGAAAATTGATTAACCATTTAAATTTAGATTATCACATTTATAATTACAATGATGGAATATTTATTAGAGAGAGATATTTATTCATATAAATTATCCTCCTATTTCTCTGCTCTATAGAATGATAGTTGCATTTGCGATTTTGGTGCAAGCTATTTTAAAATCGGTTTGAATTTTAGAAAATATACCAACTTCATAATATTTCACTTATTTTTTTATAAATAAGTTACTTGGTTCCTTGTTAACTTGTCCAAAAAGGAGATATGCTTTTTAATGTTTCTGTGGGCAGACAAAAGAATATGTCTATTCCTTGGTTTCATTTTTCTTTTTGAAGAAAGTACAATAAATTTGATAGTAAATTGAAGATAGCACCAGAATGCAAAGAAATAAAAAGAATATATCTACCTTATTTTAGCCATGTACTAAATATTATATTTTAAATCCAGTTGTAAGTTTTTTAATGGAAAGTAAAAAATAAATATGAAGCTCAAACAGCTTTTTTATTTGCAGGTAAAGTAGATAACTACCAAATATATATTTTATATATATCCTTTTCCTTCTTCCACTTTTATTCTTAATCAATTTTAAACTTTGCTCTTATGGAATAAGTCAGGCAGAAAAAGTCAAGAAGCATGTATACACTTTCACTCATATATGGAATTTAAAATTGAAAGCAACAAATGAGCAAACAAGAAAAGTAAACAAGCAAAAATTCATAGACACAGACAACAATATGATGGTTATCGGAGGGAAGGGAGGGTTGTAAAGGTTAATGGGGGCCAAATTAAGAGTGACAATAAGATTTGGCTTTGGGTGGTAAACACATCGTGAATATACAGATCATGTATCATAGAATTGTGCACTCGAAACCTATATAACTTTATTAACCAACTAGAGGCATGGTGCACAAAATTCATGCACAGGGGGTGGGGTGGGGTCCTTCAGCCTGGCCTGCGCCCTCTCACAATCTGGAACCCCTGGGGAGATGTTGGGCCTAAACAGCAGTTGGACATCCCTCTCACAATCTGGGACGCTGCATGCACCAGTGACCATACTTTTCATACAGGTGAAAGGCATTTTGCTGTTGTATGGGCAGCTACATTTTTTTGCCCTGATTGCAAAAAGTAGTACATAACATGATCCTTCTGAGGTAGTCATACTATTCTCCCCATCTTATGGGTGGAAAAACTGAAGCAGAGAGAAGTTAAGTAATTGGCTTTGTCACACAGTTATAAGTGTCAGAATCAGGGCTGACCACAAAATGTGCAAGCCAGAGTCCATGCAAGTCATCGCTGCATCATCCTGTTTTTTCAGTATTAGAGTAGTCTTGCCAGGTTTTAATTTTTAAATCTAAGAGACTGTTCCCAATATATAGGGTAGGGGCCCTAGGCCTGGCCGGCGATCAGGGCCATCTGTGGGGTGATGGTTGGGGGTCCCTGCTGGCACCCGCCTTGGCTGATGGCTTGGCGCTGCCTGCTGGCTGGCTCCATCCCCCAATCACCACCACAGGTCGCCTCCCTCTCAGGGGGCAGACGCTCAACTGGGGGCAGCTCCTGAGTTGAGTGTCTGCCCCCTGGTGGTCAGTGTGCATCATAGCAATCAGTTATTCCGCTTGTCTTTCTGCATTTGGTTGATTTGCATATTAGGGTTTTATTATATAGGATGTCACCCCAATAAATTTATTTAAAAACTAAAAAATACATTGAATTCTCATTGTGTAAAATGATATATTTTCAGTATGAAAAATATGCTGGATTCTAGAGTTGTCAATTCTATGAAAATCTCAGAGATCATCTATTATGATTCTGTCATTTTGGAAACAAGGAAACTGAGGCTCTACAATGGTATGAGCAATGTTAGGTGATGAGTATCAAAGTCTATAGAACTTAAATAAATCTATACAAATATGAAGACTTGCATTTGAGATTTCCTGGCTCATTTCTCCTCCACCACTTTGATGTGGTCTTCTCTTTCCTTCATCTGTCCCTGGTCTACTCAATTTTGAATCCACTCCCAGTGGTGCTTGATTTGGTTTTTCATTTTTTTGTATTGGTTTTGAACACGGGCTGCTGTATTGGAGAGGAATCTTGGTGGATCCATTTTTGCGAGTGCACAGCAGCTGGACTGCTCCAGTCCCACCAACTCCCATAGACCACTTGGGCCCACTCATTCTCAAAGTGGGTAAAATCCCTCCCAATTTTAGCTGCCATTTTCAGACTGTCTGACTGATTTTCTAGTGAATCTCTGCCTGTCAGCTCTATTGTGATTCTCCTGTCTTCTCTTTTGTAGACATAAATACCACATAGGTCTTGAGGCTATTGCCAGTTTGTCTCCATTAGCTTGTAGGTTTTGTAGGTTTCAATGCTTATTGACTTTGCTTACTAGGTACTCTGACTGTTTTGATATGAGGACTTTTAAAAATCCAAAAGCTATTCTGACACCACCACTTCCATCTCTCCAGAATTCTCCCTCATTTCTTTATTTATTTTTAACAGCTTTATTGATTTATAATTTACAATTTACATTCCACTAAGCTAATCCATATGAAATTTAAAATGTAATGGTTTTAGTATATTTATGAAGTTGTGTATCAATCACCATAAAAAAAAAATAGAACATTTTTCTCACCCCATAAAGAAACCCATACTCAATAACAGTCATTCCCCAAATCCATATTTTTTCAGCCCTAAGTAACCACTAATTTACTTTCTATCTCTACACATCTGCTAGTCTGTACATTCCATATAAATGTTATCATGTAATATGCAGTCTTTTGTGATTCGCAGGATGTGACAGAGAAATGAACATCGTCATTTTAACTTTCATTTCAAATGGGAAACAGCAACAATTACATGAGAGATTTTCATGACAAATTATGTGCATATGATTTAAGTTGATTTGCTAATACAGGGAATAGAGCACTATTTGAAAACATGGCAAAGTAAATAATAATGATGATTATTACAGCAATCCTATACAATAAAAGGCTAATATGTAAATTGTCCCCTCAACCAGGAGTTCAACCGGGAGTATGACCAGGGGGCAGGGCCAGCTGGCCAACCGCCCCTGGCCCCTCCCTCAAGATGGCCCCACCCCTGATCAGCTCCCCCACCCCAATCAGGGCTGGAGCCAGACCACCAACTGCCTGTGGCCCCTCCCCCCGGCTGGCTCCATCCTTGATCCTGCCCCCCCACCCTGATTGGGGTTGGGGCCAGCCAGCCAACCTCCTGCATTGCCTCCCCTCTGCCCGCCCAGTTCGACTGGCCCCGATAGGGGCAGGCTGGCCAGACCCCACCCGTGCACTAGACCTCAGTAAGGGATATAAATTTTACTATGTGCCAAGACTATTCTAAGTGATTCATTTATATTATCAGATTTCATATTCACAGCAATCTATGATGGAAGTATCATTACTACTATCCGCATTTTATTGATAACAAAACTATGGCAAAGTGAAAAAAAAACCACACACAAAATAACACACCCAAGATAGAGAGTGGAAGAGCCAGATTCCACACCCAGAGAGTTTGACTCAAGACTCCTTGTTCTTAATCACCATTCTGTAGTGCTTCTCTGATTTTGGGGTGTTTTGTCAACTATCATTCTCTTCTAAATTGCAATAGTAAAACATAACTTAGGGTAACATATTCTAAACTGTTTCTCCTTAGCCATACTTCACAGCACTGACAGTTTATTGGCATATGGAGTGGACCTAGGATCAATGGTGATGAAAAAATAATATTAAATTTTAAAAATAAATAATCATATGTGTGATGATTAATTATTTAAAACAAACAAACTAATGGATCATTGCTTTTCAGTTCCATGCTTAGTTTTTCAAACTTTTTCATAATGCTTTTTTTTTTTGCTTTCTATCTTGATTCATATATAATTTGAAAATCCTCATTATTTGTATCAAGCTGGTCTATTAAAAACAATTAATTTTTCCTAAAATATATTTAATTTACAATTGATTACTTCACCTACAAGTGACCACAATTTGTCTTTATCATTTATGACACAGAAAGAACTATAATAGTTTATCACTAAATATATTAAAGAATTACTCAGTAAACTAAGCATTATTGAACTGAACAAAATTAACTATAATCATGTAAATTTTCACAGGACTTCAAGATAAATAGGGGAGGAAACAGTGTAAACTTCTAAATGAAACCTGGCAAAGCTGGAATAATTTTCCATTTTCTTCTGTCCTGAATCAAACCATTTATGAATCATTCTGCTTCCCTTGAGAAGAACGGAATCTTTATTGTTTAATAAAGCTTCTTCTTTTTTTCTAAAATATTCAAAAACGCTTTGAAAAAAATGTTTAAGTTGCTAGAAGCAAATATAGGTTGAGTGATTAACAACTATAATAGAAATTTACCATGTTTCTAGGAAAGTTAGTAGAAAAAAGCTGAAGCAGCACATTGTGACCTCTAAGATACCTTTGCATGATTATAGTTCAGAACCCTCCTTTCTGTCGTCCGGCAGCCTCTCCCAAACTCCCCTAAGCCAGACCCTGCCTCCTGTGTGACACAGATACCCGGAGCTCTGTGCTCCAGATCATCTGGGCATGGATTCTGACTTTCTGTAACGTGTTCCAAGAAACATAATGGGGGAAATCAAACTGCAGAACTGACTTCTAAGCAGAATTCTTTGAAGCAGCCCTGGTCATGAAAAGAGCAGATGCTACATCACCAAAAACTAAAGTCATGTTTTTTAACTGCTTCAGTGAAGTCATATTTTAATATGAGAGCAACAATATAATTAAATAGCATTCAAGTTTAGCTCTCAGTCCCTGGGGCTTACCTCTAAGTGACTTGATGTAGAAAATCACAGAAGGCATATCTCTCATTAGCAGTATATATCACACAGCACTACTTTGGAAAGAAGATGGAATGGTTCCTCAGAAAGAACTATGCCAATGGTGAAAATATACAAATGTATTTATAATTACTTTTTACATTTTCTAGGTATTTTTGTAAGAAAAATCTAAGTATAGTTAGACTTCACATTTAGAAACATGATAAATAGCAAAGTTTTGCAAGCTGTTGTTCACTGGCTAGAGTGGCTTCTTAAATCCCCTAAGCATAGACTTCAACTCAAGTTCTGCTTGAATTATACCTATTGAACTTATTTCTCATATGTTCACCAACTACTAGCTTTCTAGTCAAGAAGATTCATCTTAAATTATTTAAAGCAGATAAATGTATATAAATATTAGGCCTACACTTTAAATTATGTTGAAAATAAGTAATTCAAAGGAGAACACTTCTGCATGTTAGAAAGGGGATGTATGGAATGAAGACATTACTTGAGCAATTGATAAGTAAAAAAATACTATTGCTTAACATGTAAGTATAGGTTCAATAATTATGAAATCAAATTATAAATTTATTTTTATTTATGTACAGAATATATAGCAGCAGAACACTTTATAAATATGAAACAAAGACAAAAAGGCTAGATTATAAGTGTGTTTCCAAATGGAAATGCTTTTCAGAAACTTACCAGTCGTGCAGTTTTTAAATTCAATGTCATCAATTGCAGCTCCTCCTCCTAGATCCCTTGTTCTGATACCTTGGAACATAACTTCAAAATTTCTTAATTTTCCTAGCAGGATGACAGCCTTTTGCCACTGATCACCAGAAGTCTGCTTACTTTCTTGCCATACTTTTGATAGTCCTTTCTCTGTCTGAAAGTAAAATATTTTACATTAGAGAAATAATTAAACACAAGAGAAAAATAAAAAAAAATACCCTCCAATCATTTCATCAGTGAAAACTCGATTTAAAAACATTGAAACTCTGATTAGCTATCTATATATCTATATATATAAAAGCCTAAGTGACTGAATGACCGAACGAACAGTCGACTGGTTGCTATGATGTGCACTGACAACCAGGGGGCAGATGCTCAATGCAGAAGCTGCCCCCTGGTGCTCAGTGCACTCCCACAGCCAACCTCCTATGGCCGGCCAACCTCCCATGGTTCCTCCCCCTGGCCAGCCGGCCTCAATCAGGACTGGGCAAGATAGCTCCAATCAGTGGCCAGGCCAAGGGACCCCCCC
>NW_005363130.1:592287-593774 GCF_000412655.1 Myotis brandtii | reverse complement strand
ACAATTTGGACCTCCTCCCACTGAGTGTATGATCAGACAGTGGAGAAAACAGGAAGAATAACTCTTTAAGATGCCAAAAAAGAAGAAGGCCTTAAGAGGAAAACCAGAAAAATGTTTAAAATATTGATTTCTTAATTTGAGGTTGGAAAAGTGGGGGCATCTTATTACACAGAAAAATAGGGCACATCATCAAAACAGAATACTAGTATTAATCTACTGCAGTGTTTCCAAAAGAAATACTAGCAGAAGTCAAAATAACTTTGTTTTGGTATTTTCAGAGATGCCATTATTAAAAAACGAGAGGTCCCATGCACGAAATTCATGCAAGAGTAGGCCTTCCTTCCCCCAGCTGCCAGCACCGGCTTCTTTCAGGCACCCGGGACCCTGGCTTCCCTCTGGTCACCGGCAGGTACCCAGGACCTGGGCTTCCCTGACAGCCCCGGCTTCATCCAGAAGGTCATCTGGAAGGATGTCTGGTCTAATTAGCCTATTACACTTTTATTATTATAGATGTCCACACAGCCAGCATTGCTCAGTGATTGAGCATCAACCAATGAACCAGGAGATCACGGTTTGATTTCTGGTCTGGGCACATGCTTGGATTTCAGCCTTGATCCCCAGTGTAGGGCATAAATGAGGCAGCCAATCAATGATTCTCTCTCATCATTGATGCTTCTATCTCTCTCTCCCTTTGCCTTCCTTTCTGAATCAATAAAAATATATTTTAAAAAATATCCTACTCAATTCAATCCACCTCTCCTGTCGTGTATACAACATTTTTTATATTTTATGTAATCTGAACAGTTTATAGAAATCCTGGATTTATAGCTCTAAATATTCCTTCAAACTTCTATTCATATTTTTAATTATTGAGACTGCACTTTCCTTTAAAGAGCTGAAATAACTTGGAGAAGGAAAGGGAAAAGGGAGATGAAAGGAGGACTATGTGGGGAAAATCACTTATCCCTGATGGATATGAGAAGGGAATTGTGGAGTGAATTGGGCATGGATGGAAAGTGATAATTTCTAAATTCAGTCAGATTTCAAAAATTCTATTATTCTATTATTTTGACTACTTAAAATTCTATTATAGTATTATTATTATATGAGCACTAACTATAACTATTCCTATACCAAGTTCTTCATTTATAAAAGAAAAATTAATGTCTAAGAGACTTATGTTATTATCTCCTCTGAATGTCTAAGGTTGGTCTACTAATAGTATAGTATTATGATATCTGAATAATCCCAATGTAGTACATATAACATGACATGACATATAACATAACCCTAGTGATTTAAAAAAAAAGTGAAATCGCCATTGAAACAAAATATAAACCAATTGAGCACAAGGACAAGGCTTTAATTGTCTAAAATTTTCTTTGCTAATTTTGAGCCTAGACTATCTCTGGGAATTAGATGTTTAATAAATCATGACAATAAAGATAAATAAATAAATAAATAATAAATAAATAAATAAATAAATA
>NW_005363130.1:588971-592201 GCF_000412655.1 Myotis brandtii | reverse complement strand
AATAAATAATAAATAAATAAATAAATAAATAAATAAATAACATTTTGTTTATGGTTAGTCCCAAGTAATTAATATCTCAGGGTCCAGTACTCTGTTCTTATGATGAATTTACAAGAAAAACTGGCTTTGAAATTTATAATCAAACAGTAGAATAAAGAATATTTAGTGTAATGGCATTCAGGAAATCAAGGAAGATATTTCAACAGATTTATAGCATACAACTCTGAAATATGTAATTTTCTTTTTTCTAAAGAAAAAAGCAAAATGTTTGAAAAAGATATCCAAAGGAGTTATGCATTCAGTTTCATGTTTTAGGGATCTACTGTTAATAATATGGCTGACCCTTGTTCTGCTGAGGGAGACACAGATCAATCAAGTGGCTCTTCCTCTGCTGTTACAAAGAGAAAGTAGAACTCCACATCACTTCATCTAAAACAGCGATTCTCAACCTGTGGGTCGCGACCTCTTTGCAGGTCTAACGACCCTTTCACAGGGGTTGCCTAAGATCATCGGAAAACACATATTTAATTACATATTGTTTTTGTGATTAATCACTATGCTTTAATTATGTTAAATTTGTAACAATGAAAATACATCCTGCATATCAGATATTTACATTATGATTCATAACAGTAGCAAAATTACAGTTATGAAGTAGCAATGCAAATAATTTTATGGTTGGGGGTCACCACAACATGAGGAACTGTATTAAAGGGTCGAGGCATTAGGAAGGTTGAGAACCACTGATCTAAAATTAACTTCACAAAGCAACTAAGGTAGATCTTTCAACATCCTTTCCAAAACAACAAATCTTTACAACCAGAGACTCTTGTAACTTCTGCATGAAGATGAAAAATCCACACCTACTTAATGGAGCTTTGGATCTTTCGGATGGCTAAAGAAGAGAAGCCATTTTCAAGGTTAGTCTTTGACTCTCAGTGATGTCTTAGTGATTTGGAATCAAAGGAATGATTAGTTAAATTAAAGATTAGAGTAGAAGGGTTCTGTCTGACACATCCTATATAACAAGCAAGGATATTCATAAAGTCTGTCTTAAGTTACAAATTTAATTCACTTTGCTAATTTTTCCTTTCAACCTGCTTCTGAAGTTAATAGAGGCACTCATCAACCATGTCTCAAAAGGTTTTCAACAAAAATCATCAAAGAAGATTGTGTAATCACTTTAATAAATAAAAGGAGAACCATTTCTAAAATCTTAAAAAAGAGGAACAAATGTAATCTGAACAATAAAGATTTAATAATAAAAAAAAAAGAAAAAAAAAAAAGAATAGGCCTTCCTTCCCCTGGCTGCTAGCACCGGCTTCCCTCCTGCACCCAGGACCGGGTTTTTCTTACAGCCTCGGCTTGATCCAGGAAGGTTGTCTGGAAGGACATCTGGTCTAATTAATATATTATGCTTTTATTATTATAGATATTTGAATAATACATTCATTGTCATTTTTGTGTTAGGAAAAGAAAGCAAGGTTTAATTCTTTTAAAAACCAACTGTGGATTAACCTACTGATGAGTTATTGTAGAATATCATTCTATACTTGCTGTTGCTCCACTTTGATATATAACATATAAAATCTTATCCCCATAATTATCAAAAGCATTCATCCAAATATGCAATGCAAACTTATTTATTTATTGACTTATCCATCCAGTCATTCATTTATTTAGCAAACATTTGATGCTCATACAGATCCAAATACATACCAGGAACAAAAAGGTGAAAAAAAAGGGTGTCTACCCTGTGATGGTATTACTCTAATAGGAGAGAATCATAAAAGTAAATAACTATAAAATTATTACAGAAACATAAAACAGAGCAAGTTTTTAAAAAGTAGTTACATATAAATTCCCAAATGTTTGTTCCACATATATCAGTGCTTTATTTATTTACTTAATATTCTGATTTTAACTCTTTTTAAATTGAGAAAGAAAGGTCTCTCAATTTAAAGTCACATCTTTGCCACTGCCCACTCTTGTATCATGTGGATGTTAAATTCAAGAACCCAAGGCAGTACACATATGAAAAGTGATTAACTACACTAACTATAATTAAAAATACACATTAATACAAAATGTTTAAAATGTAAAAATTGAAAAAATACTCTCATCTTATAATTTAACTTTTCATACAATTTTAATTGAATTCCTATCTATTATTCATATTAACCCTTTTATGTTATACTAGAGACCCGGTGCACAAAATCGTGCACATGTACGGTACCTAGCCCTAGCCTGTTATCAGGGTCATCTTCCCTGGCTGGCAGCTGCCAGCAGCAACCCCCACCTTCCGCTGCCACGCACCCAGTTCCCCATTCACCCTCCAGAGATGGGAGCCTGAAGGCTGGGAGAGGGACCAAGATGTCAGCCGTTCCTGCCCACTCGCCAGCCCCACCCCCACCACAAGTCACCCTCTGTGTGTGGGGCAACAAGCAGGGTGGAGGTTTTGGCCTGGTGCCGCCGCATTCCCCGCCTCCCACCCCGGGTCCCCATTCGCCATCAGCGATCAGAGCCTGCGGCCGGGGAAAGGGACTGAGAGTTGGTCAGTGCACCTCATAGTGACTGGTCGAGTGGTCATTCTGGTTGTTCTGCCATTATGGTTGCTGGGCTTTTATTATATAGGATGTTGCTTGTCTGTTTTGGCAGTGTGTTTGTCTTATACTTTATTCCCTTCTTTCCCTTTTGGGTCGTGTAAAGAGTAGTGATAAGAAATACTAAAATGTTAGAGCCACTTCAAATTGCAGATATATATTAATGAAGTACTAGATAGCCATTTGAATTTCAGTTTCATATGTTTGAGGTGAATATGTAACTTTTCTTCAAATTATTAGTCTATTTTCCTAAAACCAATTGTTCAACAACTCTTTCCTCCAACAATTTTTCTCTTTATCATATTGTGAATCTGTTTTTTAAATTCCCATTTCAGTTTGATCTATATTCCTCCATCAATATCATACTTATTAAGTCACTATATTTTGCTCTGGGAAGATTTGAGTGGACTTAATTTCCATATTCTTCTTAAACTCCTGTACATTATATTTAGTTTATATAAATACTAGTGGCCCAGTGCATGACATTTGTGCAGTGGTGGGGGGAGTTCTCTCAGCCTGGCCTGCACCCTCTCACAGTCTGGGACCCCTCAGGGGATGTTTGCCTGCTGGCTTAGGCCCACTTCCCCTGGGGAGCAGGCCTAAGCCAGCAGTCGGACATCCCCCAAG
>NW_005363130.1:564599-588790 GCF_000412655.1 Myotis brandtii | reverse complement strand
AGAGAGGGGGGAGGAAAGAGAGAGAGAGAGAGAGAGAGAGAGAGAGAGAGAGAGAGAGAGAGAGAGAGAGAGAGATTAGAGAGACACATTGATTGGCTGCCTCCCACAAATGCCCTGACAAGGGCAGGGAGCAAAACCACAATCCAGGTACATGCCCTTGACCTAGAATCAAACCTGTAGCCCTTTGGTACAGGGGCAATGCTCTAACCATTGAGAAGCACTTGCAGGGATCATATGGCATTTTAAAGATAGGTAACATTTACCAAAAATAACTATGTCTTTTTAGATAGACATTTTAAGAAATTCTACTAAAAATATTTAGGCATTTTGAAAACGTTCATTTATTTTATGTAGTAATACATTTTTAAAACTACTTTAAGGCTATAATTTTGGGTTGGTCTGCAATTTGCAGAATATGTAAGCTTAAATTTACAGTATGCTACCAAGGTTTTAAAAAACTGAAACAAATATTAAGAGGAACCTCAGGGACTTACTATTTGAGATAAAGGAATAGAATTAGAACTATGCTTTTAATTAAAATAAAATAAAAGGAAAACAATTTTACATAATTATCTAATGGATTAAAATTACTTTAAAAATAAAATAATCTGAAAATTAAATTATATTAAAAATGGTCCTTTAGGATTTGTAAATATTACATTATACTAAAATATCTAATAAAGAGGGAATATGCTAATTGACCATCACACCCTCACAAAGATGGTAGCACCCACAGCCACAAGTTGGTGGCGCCCAGTCCCCTCAGCCCCGCCTCTTCTAGCCTCAGTCCCCCAGTCCCCTCAGCCCCACAGGGGAAGGCAGTTGGATGCGATTGGGCCAGCAGGGGAGGGCAATTGGGGATGATCAGGCCAGCAGGGGAGCAGTTAGGAGGCTATCAGGCTGGCAGGCAGAGTGGTTAGGGACAATTAGGCAGGCAGGCAGGCGAGTGGTTAGGAGCCAGCAGTCCTGGATTGTGAGAAGAATGTCCTATGGGACCGGGCCTAAACCAGCAGTTGGACATCCCCCAAGGGGTCCCAGATTGGAGAGGGTGCAGGCTAGGCTGAGGAACACCCCCTGTGCATGAATTTTGGGCACCAGCTCGGTTTCCCCCAAGTGGGACACAGGCCCCACCACCATTCCGGAGTGACAGCCCACCAAATCACAGCCGATGCTGCTGAGACCCCATGGCCAGCCCAGAAATGGTTGCTGTGGGCGCCAGGTAAGGACATCATGTAGCAATGCCCAGCTTCCTCTCTCTAGTGATGACTAATCTCCTTGCAGTTTCTTCAACACGACTTCCTTTATAGCCAGGTGGAAACATTTCACACTGTAACCAAATGTCTATGAAGCATTTTCCCGTGCCTCATCTAAGTTAATCCTCACAGAAGTTCTGGAGTAGGGAGATAGGAGACTTGGTGGGATCCTATTTTCTTTTCATTAACTGGAAAATGGAGATTTAGAAAGCTTAGAAACTTGACCCGACTGAAAAGAAGTAAGAAATGGTGGATATTGGAAATGTTGTCAGGTTTTCTCACTGCACAGAATATAGTCAAACACTGCTGCAGTTAAATATTTTATCATTTGTTCTCCCTGTGTGATCTACAATAATAATCTGCTTTGTGTTGATATTTACTGCTGTGTTGCTGACAATTACCTGAAAGAGAAGTCGGGGTGCTTCACTGGGCTGGAAAAAGTTTAGCTAAATGAGAAAGCAGGTCTAATTAAGCAAGTTTATTCTATATCTATAAAAGGCTAAGTTGACTCGTACATGCATGATAATATAAAGATCTCACTGGCGTCAATTGCATGTGGGTGTTTCCATCTGTCATTGTTGATTGTGAATTTGATTGACACTTCTATTATAGAGAAAGAGCAAATAGCAATATTAAAATATTTCTTCTAATTAATTTCCTTTCAATGTGCACAAATTTCATGCACCGGGCCACTAGTTCCTTTATAAAGCTGTGGTACATTTACTGGTACACCATGGAATACTATGCAGAGTAAAACAGAAGGATTTCTTGCCCTTTGAGACAGCATGGAGGGACCTGAAGAGTATTATGCTAAGTGAAATAAGTCAGTCAGAGAAAGACAAGTATCACATGATCTCACTCATATGTGGAATCTAATGAACAAAATAAACTGATGAACAAAATAGATCCAGAGACACAGAAACATGGAACAGACTTTGGAATCTCAGAGGGAAAGTGTGGGTGGGTGGATGGGTGGGTAAGAAGTGATTAACCAAAGAACTTACATGCATATATGCATAACCCATGGACACAGACAATAGGGTGGGAAAGGCCTGGGGAGTAGGGCAGCTGCAGGCTAGAAGGGGGTCAATGGAGAAAAAGGGGAGAACATCTGTAATACTTTTAACAATAAAGATAATTTTTTTTTAAAAAAAGGAATCAGGACTCAATGGAGAAAATGGCTGGCTCAGAAAATATACAGCATGGGCCTGGGGCATTTTGTAGCACCAGAACTTGAGAAAGTGTTTAAAAAATACCAACTATGATTGGGGTATATCAAAGGGACAATGGAGCCAACTGAAAGAAATCCCAATGCCCAAAGTTGGAATTATTTGAGCAACAACAACAACAAAAGATAGTATTGGATTATAACCCACAGGGTAAAATACGTATCAATGAGTCCATATTAATATAAATAGATGTTGAATAAATAAATGAGAACAGACAACTCTGTCCCACTGAAGATTCCAAAGATACTCCACCCTTAAAGAGGAGGAGCATGACTTTCTTCGAAAGAGTATCATTTGAAAGGGGGTAAAAAAGTAACTTACCAGTGGAGAGACATGACAAGCACTAACTACCTCAAGCCTTGTGATAAAGGTTGCTATCACAGCAATATTACATTTTGATAGTCTGTGTCCTTGATATAATGTGATAAGAATGGCATTTTGGCCCTGACCGGTTTGGCTCAGTGGATGGAGCGTCGGCCTGCGGACTGAAGGGTCCCGGGTTCGATTCTGGTCAAGGGCATGTACCTTGGTTGCGGGCACATCCCCAGTGGGAGGTGTGCAGGAGGCAGCTGCGATCAGCTGCCTCTACCTCTATCAGCTGCCTCTACTCTCTATCCCTTTATCTTTCTCTCTGTAAAAAATCAATAAAATATATTTTTTAAAAAAAGAATGGCATTTTGCTTCTGTGGTCTTACTCCCCAAATCACATCATCCCCCGTGCAATAAGAAAAACACCATGTTAAATACTGATTGATAGATATTTTACAAAATACCTGAGCAATACGTCTCAAAACCATCAAGGCAATCAAAAACAAGGAAAGTCTACTGTCACAACCAAGAGGAGGCGAGGAACACATGACTACTGCAACAGAAAACTGGTATTAAGAAAAAAATTGAGAAAATCTAAATAAGGTATGGACTTTAGTTACTATTTACATACTATATTGGTTCATTAATTGTGACAAGTGTGCCAAACTAATGTAAGATACTAAAAATAGGAGAAACTGGAGTGTGGAGTGTACGAGAACTGTCTGCACTTTCTTTGCAGTTATTATATAAATCTAAAACTACTATAAAATAAAAGTTTGATAAACAATTTTAAAAATCTACTCTCTATAATATGTAATTATATATATGCATTAATACATATTAATTATCTTATATAACTATCTATGTAAATTATATAATTATATTTTATGTAATTCATGAATAACTAGAATTTAGAAATCCAATTTGAGAACAGAAAAAAAAGAACTATCAGAAACTTTTTTCATTTGTAAGATAATAGAGAACACACAGCTTCCAAATATTCCAATTTTTAAAAACTTTCTTTTTGTGCCCATAAAATTTTTGCTGTTTTTAAAAATTTTTTCATCAATTACAAAAAATTAAAACATCTTTAAGTAAGCATAATTCTCATAAGAAATTGAGCATATGAATAATATATAAAAAAGATGAAATGCCAGACAGAAATCACCTTGAAATAAACAACAACATAATTTAATATATGTTTGGCCCTAATCATTGTCATAGTAGCTTAGTTTTCTCTTCTCCCTCTGAACAAGATTAAAACATTGAATATTTAAAACCACATGGATGATTTAACTAGTATTAAGAGCATCCATGGTTATAATAAAATATTCCTAAGTACCTTTTAACAAATGGAGAGGAGGGCCTAGAATATGTTTCTAGCAGATAAATTTATATAATTCTTTAAATAATCTAAAATATTAAGTATTTAAAAATACTAGAAATTCCTTTAAAACTTAAGACATATTACAATATTTACATTTTATATACAAGTTAATGCTATTTTGAATTTTTGGAAAGAATGAAATTGAGTAGGCTATTTTAAATTTGCATAAAATCTCTTCCCCCAGAAATATCTGGCACATAGCTATTATGCTTCGAGTAAGTTCTCTAACTCAGTAATTCTTGTGTTTACAGAAAGCCTTCTGCCCTGAGAGAATCATATTGAGGATTAGATCAATATACTCATTGCATAGATGTGTGTGGTCTTAAATGGATATTTTGTAAAATCATTTTAAACAGACAGAATATAGTCACATTTTTGCCAGAATAATGTTCTGTTAAATCCAAAATATTTATTTTTTAGCAATTTTCTTTAAAAATCTAGGCAACTAATATTGGCATTTTAGTTGAAATAAACAGTTTAATAAAAAAAAATAGAGATGAATGAAGCTGAAGTTGTATAATTAATGTCTACTAATCACATTCATTTTTACCATACTAATCTTTCTTTTTTTCCCAGTGTTTCCAACTGCAGAATCATACACTCATTCACATTGTATTAGAAAGTTTAGTTTCTCTTTCATTCATATAAACACATACAGATGATCTATCTATCATCTATCTATCATCTATCTATCTATCTATCTATCTATCTATCTATCTATCTATCTATCTATCATCATCTATATCTGCACACACACACAGACAGACAGTGGTCACAAAGTCCCCCATGAATGACTCTCTCTTGAGTCTTTCTATTTTCCATACAGATGTTAAAGTTTTCCTGCATGTTCACATGGTCATTTTGTTCCATGTTTAATGGAGCAATATATGATATCAACCTTTAGGTCTTCAAAGATAATTAGCAGTGCTAAAGTATTTCTCTACTATCATGGTCTAAAGTTAATGGGCATAAGTTGTTTGCCACAGCAAGTCTGATTTGTGACCATTCTTTCATCCACTAAATGTGTCATTATGTTATTTGCCCAGCCAGTGTGGCTCAGTGGTTGAATGTTGACCCATGAACGAGGAGGTCAAGGTTTGATTCCCAATCAGGGCATATGCCCAGGTTGCAGGCTTGACCCCCATTCGGGCCAAGCAGGAAGCAGCCAATCAATGATTCTCTCTCATCATTGATGTTTCTATCTTTCTCTGCCTCTCCCTTCCTCTCTCTGAAATAAATTTTAAAAACACACATAAGAAAATATATTATTTAACCAGGAAAGCATGAGTTGCTGGATCATTGTCTTCAAGGATAACTGTTGCTTGGGCGCATCTATATCATGGCGGAGTAAATCATGTCTGAATAAGCACTGTGTATGTTCAAAAAGCAATATGACTGACATGCTATTAAACACAATTTGGTTCTATCAAGTGATCTTATAAAATCAATGTTCATACTACGACAGGAAGTGGCTACTTCTCAATTAGCAGGCACGCAATCTCATGTTAACGCGACTCGGAGATCCTCTGCCCAACCTCCTTTCCTACCAGGTATCTTTTCATTCCTCCTGTGCCATGGACACCCACCCCTTTCCAGTCCTCACAGCGGTCTCCAACCGGTGGTCCGCGAGGTCGCAAAGGTTGGCGACTGCTGGTTTAAGGAAACCTTTGGAGTCTAATGGCCCAAGCTCCTTCCCATTTCAGCACATTTATATGAAATGCTCCTTTTCTTTGCCCCTTTCAATCCAGTTAATTCCCACTCATGTTTCAGTGGAATCACCACTGGCTCATGCAACCTCATTGATCTCAACCTCTCTACCATAGACTCTGAGAGCACTTTGCACTTCTTATAGCTCTTATCTCTCTTGTATTATATAGTCTTTACTAGTGTGATGACTTGATAAATATTTCTCTCCATCAGATAGAATATAATGCTGGGTAAAATCTGATCAATACTAGCTAGCACAGTGCCTTGTATATTGTAAGGTGCTTAATAAATAACTACAAACAAAATGCATATGTCTACATAAAATATGAAGGGAAAATAAAAGTACATTATTTAATTGATACTAAATTTGTATGCAGCATAAAGAATGTAATCTGAAAATATATTCATTATAAAGCATCAAAATATATTTATTTTAAAGCATCTAAAATATTTCAATTTCCTTTTCAAACTGTTTTCAGGAGCCTAGGATATTGGGATTTTGAGAAAGAAAGACAAGACCAGTTCACAAATGCAATTACTGAGAATACACAATTACAATATTAGTGATTATATTTTTTTCTTTAAATGTCACTTTGGAGAAGCCTTCCCAGGACTTCAAGGGTGGGTTCCACTCTTAATCATATCATATCATCTTACTTTAATGTTTATAGCACCTTTTACTTTTCATTTTTTATTTTCTTCTTGTGTTTTATTTCAATAATTGTTCTTTTTTTTTGTCTTCCCACCACAATTTAAAGTTCACGAGGATGAGAATTTCTCTATCTTATTCACCTCTGGATGTCACTTGCCTAAGACAAAGCTTGGCATGGGGTGAGCACTGAAAAAACCATTCTTTTATTCAGTGAAAGCATATTGAATTTCAACTTGGTGAATTAAGATATTTCCTATAAAACTTTGACTATATTTCAGATTCTTTCTTCAATATAGGTTAAAACTAATTTTAATGAGTTTAAATTGAATAACTTGTAATAAACATTAAAAAACTCACTAAAAAGTATGTTCTCTAAATACTGCATTACTACATTCATATAGATAATTTTCTGAGACACACTATAATTGTTCTAAATCTTATATGATACAAAAAGGAGTAAGAAGTAGTTATAATAAGAAATAGGCTGTGGAGCTGATAGTTCTGACAAAGTTACATTCAGAATGATTCTTGAAAGGTCTTTGCTGTACACTATAGAAAGGGCTCACTAACCCAATTAAATTCTCAATCTATGATATTCAAGGTGATTTCCTACTTAGTGGTTGATGGTTGGTTTCTACTGTCTTTCACACTACATTTAGTTCCTGAAGGAGAAAGACATTCATATGGTTGAACATAGGAGAACAATGTTGGAAAAAAATAAAAATGACGAGTCCTTAGGAAGCATCTGACAGGAAGAATAATAAGAGGAGACATGAAGGTCAGGAGCAGGATGTCAGTCCTGAATGATTGTGTCTGCCCCTTGGTACACTACTATTCATGAAGGTCGATAACCATTCGATGCAAACAGAAGAACAGCATTTTATGACAAAATTATTGGACATAATTCAGTTCAGTGTCTTCCTCCAGGAGACAGGAATAATGAGAGAGAAAATAAAACAAATAAATGTGAGTCAAACAGCAAACGAGGACAAATGAAAGCTAAGATCCTTGTACAAGTTTTTCTTCCAAAAGGGACATTGTTTATAAAAAATAAATAAAAATATTTCAGTTAGAGTATTACAAGTAATATTTTCAATTCAAAATCCTCTGAAAACCAATACTATTTAACGGTAGACACAAAATAAAATGTATAAAGGCACTACTAGTCAAAGAAGTATATATTATGTATGTATAAAGAATGGGAGAATTTTCATGCTTGAATAAATCATTGGATTCAGCCAACTAGAAATACTGTTTGGTATTTAACAAACAAGTAAAAAATATCCAAACTTTTACTCTCCAATATATTGATGAAATAAAGATTATATTGAAAAAGCTATTGCAAAGCTAATATACGAGCATAAAGATGAAAAGACAGTATCATCGGTTGTTAAGTCAATAACAAAAGAGATAAGTCTAGCCATCAATTCACACATGATAGAAATAAAATGGGATAAACAATGATTTATTAATTTAAGATTAGAAACTCAACATGTTAAAATGAACTTATTTATTCTTCCTTACTCTTATATGGAGCAGCAAGTCTAGGTCAGGCATCCTTCTACTTGATGATAATCCATAAAAATAAAAGCATAATATGCTAATTAGACTGGACATCCTTCTGGACAACCTTCCAGACAAAACTAGAGCTGCAAGGGAAGCCTGGGTCCTGGGTGTCTGCCGGCAGCCTGAGGGAAGCCCGGGGCCCGGGTGCCAGCGGGAAGCCAGTACTGGCAGCCAGGGGAAGGAAGGCCTACTCTTGCACGAATTTCGTGTATCGGGCCTCTAGTATGGAATAACAGAAATGAAACTTAAAATAAAGATTGTTTTACACAAACTCAAAGGAGGCATTTTAACTTGCTCACTACATTTTAATATTCCCTAATGCAGGTGAGGACAATGCAATCAGAATAATTACTATTCATGTGAGTGTTGTATTTTAATTTTACTTAGTTCTTATTAGGTGTCTTTTGTATGCCATTAATTAAGCCAATTGTCAAAAAGAAAAATAAGAAGTTATGATTTAAGGGGCTCATAAATAAATGGGAACAAAAACACCATAGAACTATTGTACTTGAGTGTGAGAAAATTCCATTGTATTATAGAAAAAAAGGTATGATACTTTGGTGAGGTTGCAGTGAAATGAAGGGCCTATGTGAAATTAGGAAAGTGCAATAAAGGGTATAGCATTTGAATTGGGCTTTAGAAACGGAACAGGATAGAACCTAGTACATAAAGTAGATTAGGACATTCTAAGCAAAGAAAAACAACATGACTAAAGGCCCTGAGGTATGAAAGTGTTTTAATATTTTGGCAGCCCTGAATAGTCTGATGTGGTTAGAAAACCAAAAGTGAGTTAAGAACTGAGGAGTCACGACTAAATATACAGACCAAGGCCATGATATGGGAGGTGTCCTTCATTACATGTTGAGGATTTAAGTCTCATTCCTATAGCCAATTGGAAGCCACTGACAAGTAGGGTGTGCCTTCACTCAATCTGCTTTGGAAGGATCAGATCTTTAGCAGATAGAGCTGAAGACACCAGGCAGGATGAATTAATAGAACTTAATCCCAGAGTTATGAAGGGAAAAAATGGACAATATTTATAAGTGAGTTGGGATAGGGTAGATGTCAACAAGGAGGTGTAAAATTTGAGAGCAAAGGCTGAGGTTCCTAGGAATAGACAATGCTTTTAGAATGAATGGAGGAACTGAGGGACTGCATTACAGATCTAGTTAAAATTGGATGTCATAAATTAGTAATGGGAATTATCAATATACAGTACATGGCTTTTTCAGTAGGCCCAAATCAAGAACTAGAAATCATACAAAGATTATTAAACATGTATAGAGAGAGCTGTGAAAGTTTAGGGCTACAGCAATTATCAGAAGAAGCCACATGCTTGGAGTCCAGGTTCTGGATCCAGGGTGATTCTGTTTGAACTTTAGTTACACCCCTTACTAATGCATGACTTTGGGTAAGTCACAATGTTCTTTGGCCTCTTATTTCTTAGCTGTAAAATGGAGATGACAGCAATATTCATTCAAAGTACTTTACCTCAGACCTTTGTAATCAAATGTTTTTAATTCAAAAATTTTCAAACATTTAGAAAGATATTAGAGTACTGTATTTTAAGTGTACACCCAGTAAGTGTACTATTAATTACATATAGTTGCCTCGGTGGAAGTTTAGAAGAAAGGAAAAGAGGAAGTAAGTAAACATAGGTTTGTGCTTCACAAAGAAGGAATATCTTTGATCAAATTAACCAAATGTTGAATAAGCCATAAAAGCTAGGTAAGACATTTAGACCACCCACTCACATCCAAATCACCAGCACTTCAACTTTCAAAGCCCCTCTCCAACCCCAAGAAGACATGGAGGTAGTAAGGGAAAACTGATATTGGGTCAAACTGTTCTTTATTCTCTCCACAAGATGGGGACGTTGGTCTAGAACAGTGGACACTGGTCAGAGAATCTGGACAGGTGATGAAAAAGAGGCAAAGGATCTACAGCACCTTAGGTTTCTATGTTAGGACATTATTGCATGTGATTGGATATTTTGTCTGCTTGATATGTGTATTTATTACTCAGGAGTAGGCAAAAGTAGGTTTATTCTTGTTCATAAGGAAAAAGACATGCAGTATTTTTTTTTTTTACTGAAATGCATTTCTTCTTGGGAAATGCCTTGTCTTGTTTCTTTGTGTTCCTCTATCAAAGACACCTAGTGCAATGTGTCCTAAAGAGAAGATGCACACTAAATTATAAAAGAATTGAACCTTCTGTTAGCTTTCATGATGTAATACTGAATATAAATTATAGTAATATTAACCTACTAGTAATTATAACTATCCTGGGGTCTTACGTACAGTCTGTTTAATGCTAATAACAACCCTGAAAGTACCTGTTATTAATCCATTTTATAAATAAGAAAAATAAGCTCAGTGGTGAGGAAACTTGAAGCTGAGAACATACATAACAAGAAAGGTAGTAGAGTAGAGGTTGAACCAGATTTGTCTGAATCTAATGCCCATGCTGCTGTCCACTACCTGGAACTGGGAGTTACACTAACAAGAGTCTGTCTACAAAGCATGGATTAAGTCCTTGCTAAGCCAGATGCAATGTTTTTCTTTAAAAATGTAATAACAACACTCTATAATGTATTATCTGGACATTTTAACTACTGAAATACCAGGTAGTAAAGAACAAAAGTTTCATTTGGTTTAGCCTTTCAATTTATTATGTATGTAGAAATATGAGATCCATACTATTAAGGTTTAATATCATGAAAGAATCATGAATGTCCCTGAAAGCCTCGGGCAATAACTCTGAGATCCAAATGCCCAAGAGTAGTCAATTAATTACCCAGCAGTAAATGGTAAGAAGGTTTACTAAGGACAAGAATACTCTGTGGAAAGAATAATTATTGCATTTATTTAGTCATACCCTTCTCCCAAGGACATGACCTAGATGTCAGTCACAGACGTTCCTCATAGCCACATTCATTAGTAAAATGAAACTGCAAGTACATACACACATTTGAGTTGCTAGAGTTTCTTCTCATTTATTGCAGGCTGTATGTGGGCTTGGCAGGACAATGTCATGACCAGTTAGTGATGTCTCCATGAGACCCAGTGGGAAGCAGTACTGCTTTTTGCAAGTACTTCCAATTCCTTCAGTTGTATGGTAAGTGATAAATGAGCTAAAATCTCTCACTATTTTCAAACTCGACTCATCTATAATTACTTTAATTTGAGCTCAATGGAGTCTAATGGAAATAACTCACGTCTCTACTAATTAGATATGTTTTTAACCACTTTGAACCTCATTTTCCACATCTGGAACATGAAAACTGTCTCATTTACCTTGTAATCTTTTATGAAGATTTGAAACCAACCATTTAAGGCTTCTAACATGATGCCTGATATAGAAAATATTAACATTTTACCAATATATTTTCATAATAAACGCTGATTAATAAAATATTTATCACATTATAAATATACTAGAGGCCTGGTGCATGAATTCATTCACGGGTGGGGTCCCTCGGGGTAGCCTGTGGGGATCGGCCCCCAGTTCACGTCCCCAGCCTCGCAGTCCTGCAGCCCGGACTGGCACCCCGCCATGGCCTGGCGCTGCCCCCTCACCTGCTCCACCATCCTGCCTGCAGGGCGATTGATTGGGGCTGGCCCCCTACCCTGCTCCCTCAGCACCTGGGAGCTGGGCAGTGGCCCCCCCCTGCCACTGCTGGTTGCTGTCTGCGGGGCGATCAGGCAACTGCTTGCACCCACCTTGGGTTGGTGCCGCCCGCTCACCTGCTCCACCCTCCTGCCATGGTCCGCTCTCGTCAGGGCCCATCGGGGCCAGCAGCAACTCTACTGCTGCCCATTGCCAGCTCTGCATCGCTTACGCCTGCCATGTTCCGTGCTGCCCCCTGGTGGTTAGCACACATGATAGTGAGAGGTCGAACTCCAGGTCTCCCAGTTTGAACTTCTGGCCGAATAACCGCCCGAGGGGACAATTTGCATATTAGGCTTTTATTATATAGGATCCTATCTAATAAAAGAGTGATATGCAAATTGACCATCACTCCAACACACAAATGGCCCCCCCCATGTGGACACAAGATGGCCGGCAGGGGAGGGCAGTTGGGAGGGACCAGGACTGAAAGGGAGGGCAATTGGGGGGGGCCAGGTCTGCAGGGGAGGGAAGCTGGGGGCAATCGGGCCAGCAGGGGAGGACAGTTAGGGGCAACTGGGCTGGCAAGGGAGGGAAGTTAGCGGTGACCGGGCCAGCAGGGGAATGAAGTTGGGGGTGACCAGGCCTGCAGGGGAGCAGTTAGGCCTCGATCAGGCTGGCAGGGGAGTGGTTAGGGGGTGATCAGGCTGGCAGGCAGGCGAGCAGTTGGGAGCCAGCAGTCCTGGATGGTGAGAGGGATGTCCAACTGCCCGTTTAGGCCCGATCCCAGTGGGCAGTCGGACATCCATCAAGGGGTCCCAGATTGGAGAGGGTGCAGGCTGGGCTGAGGGACACCACCCCCCGTGCATGAATTTTGTGCACCGGGCCTCTAGTTTCTATAATAAAACTCATCATTGTTTAAACAGTATCATCCCACAATCTATTTTCTTTCCAGTGAGATGTTTTTGGGGAGAGATGAAGAAAAATAAAAAGTAGGAAAGAAATATGTCTTCATTCTCAAAGATTAGGTTAATGCCCAGGGATTCGTTGGCAGTGGTGGGAAGACGAATAAATGTGCTGGTAGCTTGTGGCTCCAAGGAGACTCTAAGGACAAATATTCACTCTGCAATCACCCGACTCCACAATTGCCTGGACCACAGAGGTCGCCATCTGTCCTGTCCAATTCCATACTTGCCCGACTCCAGTAAACAGAAACGAAAACACAAATAACAACAAAAATGTAGATATTTATGTATACATCTACATGTACATATATACACACCATGCTGTGTATATCTACACACTTATGTATGTATGCATATCTACTACCATACTGCATATATATACACACACATGCATGTATATTTACCATAGCCTAGTCAATGCTACTATTTATTAGGACTCACTAGGAACCATTCTCTTTTCCACAGTAGGGAGTCACTAATGACTAAGGAAGGGAAAAGGAAGAAATCATGACTAACAGGTGAAGACAAAACTAAGTTAAAATTGAAATAAATAGCCAAAACTGTATTATTAAGGCTAAGAATAAAAAAAATACTTATTTTTTAAAACTAATCAAAAGGGCTTCACATGTTGACTTCACATTGTCTTTTACTGGCTGTTAAGGGCAGACCACCACTGTCTTAGAAAGCCACCCTGGCAGATAAAAAGATATGGAGGAAATTCCCCCAATCATTTCTTAATGATGTAATTAAATATACAACTATAATATTTAAAAAGACTAATCCAAAAATAATTCATGGCAACCATTAAGATGCTTTTGGAAAAGTGGTCCCCCTGTTCCCATCCTATCCTCTTGCCCTTTGTTGCTATGTTCTTTTTATTCTAGTTTTATTCTATTTCTTTGAACCTCTTGACATTGTTTTAAAGAGTCACCCCTTTGTTAGCGATAGGCCCACACTTCTCTGGTACCTGATGTTAATCTGTTTGCTAGTCCCTGCTGCCAAGCAGACTCAGCTCAGAATGTTATCACTTTTGGACAAAGGCCATTTCTAGACTTAGAGAACAAGAACTAATGTGATTTTAAAAGCAAATTTTTAAAATATCAGTATAACAAACAAAGCACATTATTAAATCCTCCTGATAGTATCAACAATAAAATATTTTTATTGGAAAAAATAAAAGCAAGTGTTAATAACACCAAACACAATGGGAGGCGTTTCTGAATATAAAAGCAGGTAACAGTGAGTGGTCTATTTCACATGAGCAACAAGTGTGTTTCTATATTTTAACTGTAGCATTGAAAATGATTTTAGCTCTAATTTTTGAAATGTTCCATGTAAATAAGAAAATCTCATGATAATGTATGTTTCTGTGTAGGGCTGTATGTAACATATCTCTTTCTCTCTCTCTCTCTCTCTCTCTCTCTCTCTCTTAATTTTATTTGAGTTGAAATTAGTTAAGATTATGTTAAAGAACAATTGGCAGAATTCCAGAAATATGAGCTAGGTTCCCAAACTCTTGGTTCAATTTCTTTAATTAAATTTTTGTTCTAAATAAATTATTTTTCCTTTTTTGAGGGGTGTTGGTGGGGGACTGTTTTATTTTAACGTTTGATCAATCTTCTCTGGGATTGATTTCATTCAATATTTTTCTATGTCATCCTGTTAGATTAACACCCAAAATAAATGATCTAAATGGCATATTTTTATCACTTCATTCTTGTTAATGTGTCAGTCTGTTCCTATGTCAAAGTGTGCTCATTGTTAGAATAATCATCCTTGTGCTGAATGCAATCAAACACCCTAGTACAAGCTGGCCTTCAAGAACAGCAGACAGATGTGTTTCAGGATGACACAAAACTGCCAGTTATGCAGTCTCTTTTCAGCATTGTTCATAATGAGGCTCTGGGCATCATGTTGGGGAGGCACACACAACCTCCCCCCCAGGGCTGCAACCCCTTGATTTCTCCTCTCTTCATTTTTAGCAACAGGGTTAGTTGTCTCATGTCTTTATACACATGACGACCTGCCATTGGGGTCCCTCAATACTCCTAGATTCTTCCCTGGACACTCAGGTGCCACCTGTACTTCTTGCAGACCAGGTGACGTGTGGCTTAATGCATTTACTAGTAGTTTAAATTTCAGCATCATTATTTGCATAGAGCACTCCATTGTAGGGAGTTTGTTTTGGTTATTTTTGTATCATAGTAACTTTAAAGCCCATTATTCCTGAATTATGGTCATTTGAATGAAATAAACTACCTTAGTATAATAGAAATAATTATTTTTATATTTGTTAATGGAGTAGTTATAAACTTCTGTCCCCAAAGAAATAGACTTAGAGTAAAACATTAAATAGGATTGCATTTTAATACAGAATGGTGAGAGTGTACAATAGATCTATGCTTTATTGGAACAATATAAACAATTACTTTATCAAGCCTTCTAAGCCAGATTTGGCCGAACCTTACACAGCCAATTACTAGGCTTCACAAAACTTCTCCAGTCAGAATAAGCACTGTTTTTTGTTGTTGCTATTGAATGCAATCTTTCCATTTTAAGGGGTAACTTCCAACCTGATAGCATACACCAGGCAGACATGAGTACAGAGTGAGTTCAGCAAAGGCACATGCAGCTCACTGGGGGCTTACTGCTCAGGAATAGGCTAGTCATAACCACTGCAAATGAGCGCAGAGCCTGGTTAATGAGGGATTGCCCTGAAGTGAGACACACACACAGAGAGAGAGAGTGCAGGCCAAACTACTTTTCTTTGGGGCATACTTGAAACACTAGAGTGAAGAATTAAAATGCTATCATTATTCCACACTTTGCATTTCTCATAGAAATTTCCAGCCCAATTAGCGAGGCTTCATAACTTCCCACAATGAAGGGAAAATGAAAACTCAGACAAATAAACTTCAAGAAAAAATTCTAGACAGAAAGTGAAATCTGGCTTAGAAGATAATATAATGTAGTAATTATTTTACAGTGTTCCAATAAACCATAGACCCAGAGAATTCTGCATATTATCATTAGGTATAAAAATGCAATTCTCATTTGTTAAATTTTACTCTAAATCTGTACCTCTGGAGCCAGAAAGCAATTTTCACTCTATGCACAAATATTATGGGGTAATAATTATCTTTGTCATTCTTGAGTTCTCTCCAGCATGTTGTCTCATAAGACTTCAGGTCTTTATTTCATGGCTTCTCAAAAAATTGAAGGTCTTCTGGTTTTAGTCCATGGGTTGCTGTGTTTGTTTACTGTATATAGCATTAATAACATCTAAAGTACATTTATCTTGCTAAAAATTTTACTATTGTTTTGTTTGAAATTCATTTCTCATGCACATTACTATGTTCTGCATAAGGGTATTTTATTGATCAAAAAATTGCAAAAATGTTGATAGCACAGCAGCGTTCCATCTTAGGGCTCCATAGTCAATTTTACTAAATATTACTAGTGCCAACATGAAGTTAACAAGGAATATAAGTGAGACAGAGCTCAAACAGGAGCAATAAGACTTCTTTAGAATTTAAAGAAATAGGTTTTCCTTTTCAAAATTTCTTCCTGAAAGAAACGCCATTTTTCTGCACCAGCAGTCTTGATCAGTCTTCCAGAGGTTTTGTTCTCGAATGGAACCATTCACTCTTCCTGGTTGTGCTTTAGTTATTTTTCTGTTGCATCATCAAAGGCAGCTGGCTGCGGTCGGGTTCGGTCATGTGCTCCTTCCACCCTTCTTCTTGGCGCAGACGCACTCACTTTGGCTCTGGTCTTTGAAATCCCTGTACCTAAGCCAAACTCTCAATGTGTCTTTCAAGTTAAGGGTTTTAACCCAGTCATGGTAACAAAAAAAGTGCAATAACAGTCTGCCTTTGAGGACTGGAGAGGGATATGATGGATTATCAAAATCTTCTTTATAGATTACTGACCAGGCAACACCAATAATGGAAAAACCCATAACTATTTTGATCATGTTCATTTGAGTGGGATATACAGGATATGTTTACCAGCATGGCAATTAATCACTGCTGTATTTGGTCAAATTTGCAAGAATAAAATATGTTTCTCCTTTACACTCTTCAATAAAGCTTTTGGACATTCTCTAGCCCTGGAGTAATTAACCAGGGACACAGTAACTATAGGAGGTCAGTGTCTGTGATACCTTGTAGTTATTTCACTGTGGCCTCTAACCAAGAATTAAAAATGCTCTCTTTTAAAAAATTCCTTGTCTTGCCCTACAGTGACCTCAGGTGAATTAGCTATTACTTGTTATTCCCTATTGAAGTTTGTGAGTCTTTTTACACATCTCCAAAGTTAACATTATAATGTCAGTGCTTAGAACCAGAATATATCAGAAAGCCAAGGTTCAAATAATAATTCTTATTAACAGAGTTTATGAAATATAGTGTGTAACAAATCCTAGGTTTAAAACACACATATATACATGGACACACACAAGTAACAGAAACATCTACGGTGACAGAAAAGTTAACAACAGGCATTTTAAACGAAAATTATCAAAATTGCTGCAAAATAAGACATCATATTCAATACATTAAACATAATCCAAAGCTTCTTTTCAGAGTCACATAGAGGAGATATCTCCTTGTCCACCAATTAAGAAAAATGTATAATTCAATTCTCAAAGTCATACCTAAAAAATAATTGTTAAGTTGAAGAATATAATCTTTACTTTTTTTGGTTAGAATCTTCTATACCATGGCATTTATGTTTGAAAGTAATGTGTGTGTGGAGGGTGTTGGGTGTATTTTATTCATATATCAATATTATCTAGCTAGCTAGGTAGCCGAATATACTTATTTCCTATATGATATTTATTATAATATATTACATATGTATAAATCTAAAATATGTACACACACATATGTAGTCACTCTGAATTTTGATCTCTACAGTCAATATTGGTGAAGAAATGAGTAAAAATAGAACTTAATAACTATCCCGGATATACACAAAAATGAATGGCATCAGTCTAGAAAAAAACATTTTTTTTCAGCATATGTATTAGAGTACATTTTATCCCTTTAAAAATGTTACATATGCTTACTTAAGATAAAGTTTTGTATATTTCTGCTTTTGTAAATTATTATAGTAAGGTTAATTAATGACTTAGAAGTAAATTTGTTCCACTGATTACAGTTGAGCATGCATTTATTTTAGAGTATATGTTTGTCTTGCCATATTTACATATTAATTTAACTCAATGAATAATAAGCATCAAATAGTTACCTCTCATTGTGCTATGTGTCATAACAAATATAAAAATATAAACTGATGTTTCACAACTCTAAGTATTTACAAACACTCTGGGAAAGGAAAGTCATATATACATGAAGCTATCTATAATAATTCTATAATAATAAAAGCATAATATGCAAATCAACTGAATGACTGAACAGTAGAACGGCCGTCAAGATGACCTTTTGGACGACCACACTATGACACGCACTGGAGCCAGGCCAGCCAAGGCGGGTGCAATGCACATGATCACCCCACAGAGGGAGGCCCAGGCCCTCTGCGGGGCCATCGATGGGGGGGCTCTACAGCACTGGGGAACGGGGTGTGTGTGGCAGTGGACACGGGCAGCGCCAGGCCAAGGTGGGTGAGGGCAGCCAAGTCCGTGAGGCAGCCGGGGTCATGAGGGCCCCAGAAGCTGGGGCTGCCAGGCCACCAGCCAGGGCTGTGAGGCAGCTGGGGCCATGAGGGCCCAGTATCTGGGGCTACGAAGGCCTACCCTTGCAGTTTCATGCATTGGGCCTCTAGTTATAAAAATAAGAAAACTTAGAGCATGCACCCAAATCAAAGTTTAATTTGTATGCTAAACTTATTAGCAATCCAATTCATGAGGCAGTTTTGATGGGAGACATGAAAAAGAAGCAGTGGGCATTTAAAGCTATATGAAAGGACAAGATGTTATAAGGAGATGCAAAGAGAAAAATAAGGACGCAAGGACCTGTCCTGAGGTAATCAAGGTTTTTACAATTAGAACAGAGATAGAAGAATTGGAAAAAGATATGAGAAGGATAGATATAGAAGTCAGAAGAAAACCATGAAGGTATAGTATCCCATATGTCAAGCAAAGAATAAAAAAGTGTTTCTACCTGGGGATGGCCATGGATGTTGAATACTGCTGAGCAGCCAAACAATTCGGGCACAGAAAAGTCTTAATTGGCTTTGGTGGGATGAAAGTAGCATCTTTTCAAGAGAATATTCAGTGGAGTTTTGAGGGTTGAATACAAGTTGGTTGAGGAGTGAATACAAGTTGGAGAAGTGAGAGCAAAATAACAACTTTTCAAGAAGTTTATGGTGAAGGGAAGCCCGGTAAAGAGATGGAACCTGAAGCAAGAAATAAGATACATGCAAAACGGTAAAAAGATATTAGTATGCTGACTTGATGATGCAGTGACAGAGTGAAACTAAAAACACAGGAGGAAGGGTGTCATCAAGAAAGCAAGCATAGGAGAAAGGAGGAAGGATTACAGTATAGAACATATACGGATGGTAACTGGAGAAGTACGAGATAAGGATGCAAAAGCTGATTGGTGCCAAACTGTGTTGAGAGTAATATGCAGGATTACGGGTTTGACTTTTTTTTCAGCTGGAAATGAAAGACTACTCAATGCATACCAGCAAATAAGGACTGTGAGAATTTACATCCATGCAGATAAGCTGGTAGTGGTTATCAGGATGGCCTCATGGCAGGCAACCTCCATAATGGCCCCCTAATCCACCAGCTGGTATTTACTGACTAGTGGCTTGAGACATCTTTGTGTAGCCCCTTCTCACATTGAACAGTGCTGATCTCTGTAATCAATAGGTAATTGTGGAAATGACAGTGTGTGACTTCTGAAGCTGGGCTGCATAAGACATCATGGCTTCTGCCTTGTTCCCTTAGGCCCGTGGTCGGCAAACTGCGGCTCGGGAGCCACATGTGGCTTTTTGGCCCCTTGAGTGTAGCTCTTCCACAAAATACCACATGCGGGCGCACATACAGTGCGATTGAAACTTCATGGCCAATGCGCAGAAGTCGGTTTTCGGCCTGGGCGAGTCTATTTTGAAGTACTGTTGATATTTGGCTCTGTTGACTAATGAGTTTGCCGACCTAGTAGGCAAATTAGTTGACATGCAACCAGCCCTTTCATACATACATTTTGTTTACACCCAGAAACAAATAACAGAACTATCCATATGTAATATTTTTCCTTAAAAGCCCATTTCACTTAGTAAATAAATATTTAAGTGCCACTCTACTAAGCCCAATTCTCAAAGCTTGGAATTTGTCAGGGGAAAAAAACAGACAAAAAACTCTAATTACTTAAAAAAAATGGTTTACTGTCCAGAGAGGATAATGACCATGAGCACACCCTTTGCTGTTGGCAGTATTATGTAGCCAGGGTTTTTTATTATTTAGAATTCTAATGGAATCCCCATTAAATATGAAAACGATCTTGTTCTTTTTAAAGAATAATTATCATGTGGAAGTCTGTAGAAATGATCTATTCTCTAGGACCTATTTCTTAAAAGAGCACACTTATAAATTTAAAAATACTAACCATTAAAATTGTCTGGTAATTTGTGTATGTCCTATTTTTATAAACCCTGCTTTCCTGTCTAGTCTACATGTAGAAATGGCTTGTGATTGCCATTTATCACGTTTAAATATGCTAATTAACACAATTAGTCTGAAGACAGTATAATAATACATTATTTGTGAAAATATAAATCATCTTAACTAACAGATTCTCAAAAAAGCAAGGAATTATATATTTAAATTATTGATTTAGTCTAATAACTCAGAAGGGGGGATCCCAATATCATTAGCTATTTTTTAAAAAGTTTACATAAACAATCTTCATTTAAGTGAATGTGGATCTTATACTGCTCTGGAGGTATGATCAATGCCTAACCAGAAAAACCCTTTTATGGCTGCCTTATTAGTGTGTATGCTTAGCTGGTTGGCAGCCTATTTGGGGGGCTGTTGAGGCCTTTATCATCCCTACCCAAGTCCTGTATCCCCTGTCCATCTCCTGCTGGGCATCCTTTAAGTTTAGCTGTTTTGACTCAGTGAGCCATCCTTGATGCCACAGTACCTAATTTGGAGGCCTTTTCCCATTCCAATCCTATGTCTTTGGTTTTAAAGATCTGATGTAATTTTTATGTGTCCATAGCGTTTCATGACCAATGCCTTACAGCCTGTCATGAGAACCTCCATAATGTCTTAAGTCCTTGGCTTAGTTTATAGTTAAAAGAACTTAAACATAGGACTGAGAGGTACCAGGGAATCTGAGTTTCGTAGGGAAAGACACCTGCCAATTAAAGGGGCAGTGACATCAGTGTGAAGACCTGGGACTCTGAGCTCAGATTCCTTCTGGTTAGACTGAGGTTTAGTCAGAGACACAAAATAAAACAAACAAATACATATGTAAAAGAAAAAAGAAGAAGAAGATTGATGAGTCAGAAAGGACCTTTCACTGAGGGAGAGAACAAACAAACAAGCACACAAACAAACAAAAAAACTAAGTAGGATAGAGAAAATGAATTCCCGATTTCCCTCTACTTCCTACTTGCAATTTTTATACCAATCACTCAAAGATTTAGGTTTTTTAGTACCTCTCTTTCCCAATTTCAAGTTACAAACCACTAACTTAATGATGTGTTTTTTTTATTTTTATCACATAATTTTCATATTAGTTGTGATAAAATTACTTTATGACAGTTTTAAATTACACTTGAGTGGACTTACTTTTTCTCCCCCTCTTGTGCATTCTAGTATTACCATTAGAAAAACCTTCTGGAAAAGACATAAAGATATTTATCTAGAAGTTTAATTACTGAACACAGTGTTTTATATAAAAGTCTGTAGGTCTGTTTCTATTTTGCTTGGTAGTTCAGTTTGTTCATTAAATTCCACATAGACTCATAGATAGAGAGCAGGCAGACAGCTCTGTTTGGAGGGATGTTGAGGGGTGAAGGGATTGAGCAAAATAGAAAACAAAGAGAAAGAACTCATGGAGATGGACAGCAGTATGGTGATTGTGGGTGGGGAGAGTGGTCGAGGTGAAAGAAGGCAAGGTGGGATAAATGGTGACGGGGAAAAATGAAAAGAAAAAAAGTAATAAAATAAAATGAAAAAAACTTCAAAGCTCAGAGCCAGAAAAAAATGTTTGTGGGGTCCAGAAAAAGCAGATCTTTAGCTCTGGCTGTGTTGCCCAATTGGTTGGAGCATCATCCCACACACCAAAAGGTTCTGGACTCAATTCTGGTCAGGACACATAACTAGGTTTCAGGTTCAATCCCTGGTCATGATGCATATGAGAGGCAACCGATCGATATTTCTTTCTCTCTCCCTTGCTTCATCGCTAATAAAATAAAATAAAACAATAAAATAAAATAAATAAAATAAAAATAAATATAAATATATCCTTGGGTGAGGATTTTTTAAAAAGCAAAATATCAGACCTTTACAGGAAAAATTACTAAATTATGTTATAAGAAATTTAATTTAATTTATATCTTATGTAACACATTTAAAAGGAAATTGAACTTAGAGTGAAGGAATGATGAGGACAGAAATTGGTAACCACTGATCAAAACTGGTTAGGGCAGTTATTTGTTATTTAAACAAAAAACATACTGCTTGTGTGGTGAAACTAGAGAATAATAATCTAGTGGATGGATGGATAAAGTTGGGGATATAAATTAATGTTTTCTAAAATTTTCATATGTTTCATGATTAAAGAGTCCAATTAAATTGTGTCCAATAAATAAATAGATATTTAGTGTATATTTTTCAAAGCACACATAACAAATCATGAATAAAGAAAATCTCTCAAAATCAATCAAGAAAAAAACAGGAAATTGACCATTCAAGAAACTTAAGGAAAGTATAGTAAACTGAATATTTTTATTGAGTATTACTGTGCTTTCTTTGAGAATATAAATCTATCAATGTTTCAGTCCTAAATTTGAAATAGTGTTGCCAAATGATAAAAAGTTAAAGGCATTTTGCCTTAGCCAGTTTGGCTCAGTGGATAGAGCGTTGGTCTGCAAACTGAAAAGTCCCAGGTTCGATTCCGGTCAAGGGCACATGCCTGGGTTGTGGGCTCGATCTCCAGTGGGGGACTTGCAGGAGGCAGCCGATCAATGATTCTCTCTCATCATGGATGTTTCCATCTCTCTCTCCCTCTTCCTTCCTCTCTGAAATCAATAAAAATATTTTTAAAAAGTTAAAGGCATTTTACAAAATACCAGTGTATAATAATTAACCCTCCCCCAAATTTCAAAATTATTTAGTTGCAGTTCACTGTCATTGAGAGCTATGAAGTCAGAGAGATTTAAAATATTTAACTCTTAGTTCCTCACTTGTAAAATGGAGTAAATAACTATTTCATAATACTTTTAAGGGACTTTTAATATATCATGTATATAGTGTGCCTGCACATAGATAGATAGATGGTGTTTACTATTACTTTCTTTTCAAAGATTTCAATCCAGGTATATCAAATTAGTTCAATATGTAAGAATAAAGTTATCAGCTAAAATACATCATTCAAGAACGAGTTTTCTTCTTTCTCTGAAAAATGAAATGTATGATATACATAGTAATAGTTTATAAAATGCATAGTCCTCACTTAACACTACTATGAGAAGGAACAGTGATACACAATTGCAGGAATTCCCGAAAAAGATGACCAGAGATAAACTTGGGAGTAGAATGGCATGATTATTTTTCCGCTTTATGGCGGCTCACTCTGCCTCCTGGTGGCTCATTTACTACATTGGTTTGCAGTTTCTCACTGTGAGTTCATCATTGAGTGTGTGTGTTTCAGTTGTGAACTTCCCACAGGGCTCCAAGTGCAGCTTGAAGGTTGCAGTTGCCCCACATTGGTTTGGATGCTAATTTCTTATCCCAGGATATCTCTACATGCAGACAGTAGTTCCCACTGAAGCACTTTAAGAAATTAGGGGTTCACATTATTTCAGAGACTCTTGAGGCCCACAAAAAATTTGTGAAATAGGTCAAACTTTTTTGTTTCTCTTCCTTGTTGGTTGATAGAGTTTTTCTAGTACCATTCTATCAATTATTGATTTATTTGATTGATTCCATTTATGAGGATAATTTATGTGAGTCCAAACCCATTTGTGGGCTTAAAAGAGTGGATTCTGTTCTAAACTTTTTAATACAGTTGTGTATTATGCAAATTTACTATTCAATGATCAATGTGAAATATCAGTTCTCCCACAAAGCTCATACTTTCTTTAAAAGTTCTTAACATAGTTTTCTAATGTAAATATATAAATGAAATTAAAGTTCTTATAATAAACATGTTCTTTTACACAAATTACACAAATTCAGCTTTTGAAAGAGTGTGTGTCCAAGTTTGTAATCTCTGAACTATCACATAAGCTAAATGAAATTCCCAACTGTGCCTGGCTTAAAGTAGGTCCTTAACTAAACACAGAAGGAAGGAAGTTAGGAAGGAAGGAAGGAAG
>NW_005363130.1:495957-557447 GCF_000412655.1 Myotis brandtii | reverse complement strand
TCCCCTCTCTCTCTCTCTCTCTCTCTCTCTCTCTCTCTCTCTCTCCCCCAATAAAAAAATAAAAATAAATATAAATATATCCTTGGGTGAGGATTTTTTAAAAAGCAAAATATCAGACCTTTACAGGAAAAATTAAATTATGTTAAAATAAAATAAAAATAAATATAAATATATCCTTGGGTGAGGATTTTTTAAAAAGCAAAATATCAGACCTTTACAGGAAAAATTACTAAATTATGTTATAAGAAATTTAATTTAATTTATATCTTATGTAACACATTTAAAAGGAAATTGAACTTAGAGTGAAGGAATGATGAGGACAGAAATTGGTAACCACTGATCAAAACTGGTTAGGGCAGTTATTTGTTATTTAAACAAAAAACATACTGCTTGTGTGGTGAAACTAGAGAATAATAATCTAGTGGATGGATGGATAAAGTTGGGGATATAAATTAATGTTTTCTAAAATTTTCATATGTTTCATGATTAAAGAGTCCAATTAAATTGTGTCCAATAAATAAATAGATATTTAGTGTATATTTTTCAAAGCACACATAACAAATCATGAATAAAGAAAATCTCTCAAAATCAATCAAGAAAAAAACAGGAAATTGACCATTCAAGAAACTTAAGGAAAGTATAGTAAACTGAATATTTTTATTGAGTATTACTGTGCTTTCTTTGAGAATATAAATCTATCAATGTTTCAGTCCTAAATTTGAAATAGTGTTGCCAAATGATAAAAAGTTAAAGGCATTTTGCCTTAGCCAGTTTGGCTCAGTGGATAGAGCGTTGGTCTGCAAACTGAAAAGTCCCAGGTTCGATTCCGGTCAAGGGCACATGCCTGGGTTGTGGGCTCGATCTCCAGTGGGGGACTTGCAGGAGGCAGCCGATCAATGATTCTCTCTCATCATGGATGTTTCCATCTCTCTCTCCCTCTTCCTTCCTCTCTGAAATCAATAAAAATATTTTTAAAAAGTTAAAGGCATTTTACAAAATACCAGTGTATAATAATTAACCCTCCCCCAAATTTCAAAATTATTTAGTTGCAGTTCACTGTCATTGAGAGCTATGAAGTCAGAGAGATTTAAAATATTTAACTCTTAGTTCCTCACTTGTAAAATGGAGTAAATAACTATTTCATAATACTTTTAAGGGACTTTTAATATATCATGTATATAGTGTGCCTGCACATAGATAGATAGATGGTGTTTACTATTACTTTCTTTTCAAAGATTTCAATCCAGGTATATCAAATTAGTTCAATATGTAAGAATAAAGTTATCAGCTAAAATACATCATTCAAGAACGAGTTTTCTTCTTTCTCTGAAAAATGAAATGTATGATATACATAGTAATAGTTTATAAAATGCACAGTCCTCACTTAACACTACTATGAGAAGGAACAGTGATACACAATTGCAGGAATTCCCGAAAAAGATGACCAGAGATAAACTTGGGAGTAGAATGGCATGATTATTTTTCCGCTTTATGGCGGCTCACTCTGCCTCCTGGTGGCTCATTTACTACATTGGTTTGCAGTTTCTCACTGTGAGTTCATCATTGAGTGTGTGTGTTTCAGTTGTGAACTTCCCACAGGGCTCCAAGTGCAGCTTGAAGGTTGCAGTTGCCCCACATTGGTTTGGATGCTAATTTCTTATCCCAGGATATCTCTACATGCAGACAGTAGTTCCCACTGAAGCACTTTAAGAAATTAGGGGTTCACATTATTTCAGAGATTCTTGAGGCCCACAAAAAATTTGTGAAATAGGTCAAACTTTTTTGTTTCTCTTCCTTGTTGGTTGATAGAGTTTTTCTAGTACCATTCTATCAATTATTGATTTATTTGATTGATTCCATTTATGAGGATAATTTATGTGAGTCCAAACCCATTTGTGGGCTTAAAAGAGTGGATTCTGTTCTAAACTTTTTAATACAGTTGTGTATTATGCAAATTTACTATTCAATGATCAATGTGAAATATCAGTTCTCCCACAAAGCTCATACTTTCTTTAAAAGTTCTTAACATAGTTTTCTAATGTAAATATATAAATGAAATTAAAGTTCTTATAATAAACATGTTCTTTTACACAAATTACACAAATTCAGCTTTTGAAAGAGTGTGTGTCCAAGTTTGTAATCTCTGAACTATCACATAAGCTAAATGAAATTCCCAACTGTGCCTGGCTTAAAGTAGGTCCTTAACTAAACACAGAAGGAAGGAAGTTAGGAAGGAAGGAAGGAAGTTAGGAATGAAGTTAGGAAGTAAGTTAGGAAGGAAGTTTAGGAAGGAAGGAAAGAAGGAAGGAAGGAAGGAAGGAAAGAAGGAAAGGAGGAGAAATGAAGGAGGGAAGGAAGGAAGGAAGGAAGGAAGGAAGGGGAAGGGAAGGGAAGGGAAGAGGGAAAGAGGGAGGGAGGAAGGAAAGGGCGAAGAGGGGAAGGGAAGAAGGAGGGAGGGAAAGAGATGGGGGCAGTTAACTAGCTTCTCTGTCTGCTTCCACTCTCCCTGAATCTATTACTAAGGTTATTTCCTGAAGTTAATAATGTTCATACTTAGCTGAGAGATTTAACTTATTTTTCCAGAGGTTGAGAGAGAGACTTGTACTATGCAATTCTTTTGATTTGAAATTCCTGACTACAGCTTTATCCCAAAGTGCGAATTGTTTTACCTAAAATTTTAAAGTAGTGAGTAAAGGGTCTGTTTTCTAATGCTGACGTTCATGAAGACTGCTTTGAGGTTAATTTAGAGTGTTCTGTAATGAGGTAAAAAATTCTAACCTGGCAACCACCACACTGCTGTTTGTGTCCATGAGTTTTAGTTTTATATCCCACATATGAGTGAGATCCTATGGTTCTTAGCTTTTTCTAACTGGCGTATCTCACTTAGCATAAAGCTCTCAAGGTCCATCCATGGGTTGTAAATGGCAGTACTTCATCCTTTCTTATTGCTGAGAAGTAGTTGCCAGAGGGAAGGGGGTAGGGGGATAAAGGGAGGAATATATGGTGACGGCAAAGATTTGACTTTGGGCATTAGGTACACAGTGCAATATACAGATCTTGTATCATAGAAACCCACAACTGAAACCTATATAATCATATTAACCGATGTCACCCCAATAAATTTAATAAATAAAAATAATAAATTAAACCATCATGAAAAAAACTAAACTGAACTTTGGTATAAAATATCAAAAACCATTTATAGCTAAAATTTAAAATTTGACATGGGATAATATAAACAATATGAAAAGAAGAAAGTGTGAAAATAATACTTTTGGAAATAAGAATTGCTGATATAAGGGTAAAATTGACATGAAGATGCAAGTAGCCAGGAATATTATCTGTGTATTAATGACAGGGCATGGCTTGAAACAGAAACAGAGCAAGCTACCAACTCACTAAAATCTGAAATACCATAAGCTAAGATTACTATGGTATCCATTTCTGATAAAATCAGGAAGTACAGATTCTACATTGCTAAATATAACATCATAATTAAGAAGATGGAATACTTTCAGACTATATAAATTGCAGAGAAAGTTTTGCTGGGTAGAAGATGAAACAAAATCACCATTAGGATTTTAATTTAACAAAGTTATTTTAAAACTGTTGTTTTGATGTAATTGTAGATTCACATTCAGGTGTGTTTTTTTTAATGTTCTATTTTATTGTTGAAAGTATTACAGATGCCCCTATTTTCTCCCCGTATAGGCCCCCTTCACCCAACTCCTGCCCCTACAGCAATACCCTTTACCCAGTTCCCCAGTGGAAACATCTTGTAGAACTACAGGAAATATTATCTCCAGGACATTGAAAGTGATGCAGAACATTTCTTTAAGCACAGGGGCCATTCCTATCTCTCATTGTCCTCTTAGAGCTACACCACTTCTCCCCCACTTCCATCCCCATCAAATGATGAACGATGACTTCTCCTCATTTAAGATAGAAGCAAAGCTGATATGCATTTGGAGGTGGAAGGTGGCCACAAAGGTTATACATGGACATCTGACGAAATAAGCTAAAATCATAGCAATCATTAAATCCTCCTCCTCATCTCATTGCTTTTATGGAGAACTGGCACTCTGGTAACAAAGCGTGGGCATTGTATTTTTCCCCCAGTACAGAGCTGCTAAGTGAGTTATCTGCAGCACTGTGTCATGTTAATGCTCCTCTAAGTGTGAGCCATGGTGATTATTTGAACATTTGTCATGTGAGGGAAGGGGAATAAATGTCTTTCTAATGGATTATGCTGACATATCTCAATACCCTTCCTTTACTTTAAAAACAAACATCTTAGTTTTTTTCTGGGTATTTATTTGTCCTGAATAACCCACCTCATGACAGCATTCTGCTTTTCTAGCATCATCTCCTAAATGACAGACATCCTGAGCCAGGTTATGGGAAGCACACAGTAACAGCTGTGCTCTAAGCTTAATGCCTGACAGACTCGCATCATGGCTCAGCTATCAGTGAACACAGGCACACAGTTCTATGCACACCCTCCAAATAGACAATGTGTGAGAACAAACAAGATAATGAGTTCTGGCATCAAAGAGGACACTTAAATGGAAACAATATGAAAATGCCCAATTAGAGTAGTAATGAATCACCCATGTTTGGATGATACATATTCTTATACAGTTAAATTTATTTTTAACCACTATAAGTAAATATTCTGAGTATTACTTTTCTCCTTTTTCTATGCTTACTTTTCATTAGCAATTAATAGAAAAAAATGACCTAGAACTTGTTAAATGCTTTATGGTTTTGAAGCATATTCTCACCCATTATTACAGCATTTGATGACCCTAAAACTATTTTAGCTCATATTATGACCATTTTTTTAAACACAGAGAGGTGGCAGGTCATAGATGCTAAGTGATTTACCCACGGTAATGAATAATAAGTGGTAGAGTTGGGATTCAAGTCTAAGTCTCTCTATCTGGCTACATGTCTAATGATCTTTTGTCATATCCAGAAGCCCACTGAGATATTCTATCAGCTAAACACCTCGTACTTTGGAAAATGAACTGACATAGGCCACTGTATCTTTGATTGTTCTGGCAAAAGAAAAAAAAATGTATCCAAGGTCAAGACCAATGCTATGTTTAGAGTGGTGTTATCTGAAACAGGAATCCATTTTGCATTGGAAAGATAAATCATGTGATTCCTTGAAAGGTTCAAAGGAAGAGCAAAAGTGAAGGAAAAGAGTAAGACTGAGAACTAATTATGTTTCTCTTCCTATGTACTAAAATTCTAATTAGATACAACTCTTCTGTAAAATCTGACACATATGCCTTGTGTTGTGGTTTTGTTTTCCATTAATGGATTGGCTGAAAGGGAAATGTGGTTTTCTTCCTGTGTTGAAAACAGCAAGGAAATTGCAGCAAGGTGTCAAGCCAGGGATCGTAGAGCCCCAGAAAGCAACTGGAGCAGAATAATCAATGGCCAGAAATGTATGCAAGTGAAAGTACACAATGCTGAGAAGCAGCTGCCTGATAAACAACTCAGTGGTGGATAATAAAAATAATCTCAAAATATGAGCTGTGAGACCTTCAAGGAGGGAGAGAAGATGGTCCTTCTTGTTGAACATTAATTTCCATAAAAGAAGTGACTGTTCATACAACTACTTCTACATTCTACTAGTTCTAACTTCAAAAATAACAAGGAGGGAGATGTTTCAAGATTTATTATCAAATTCATAAATATTTAAAAAATTACAGTAATGTTACTAGATGCAAAAGACCAGTAATGCCTCCTTTCAAATTGCAGTTGTTTTCAAAATCCTTTTATAGGATTGGGTTTTTGGTGTCAGTATGTAATACCTATTGAATAAAATACTAATTATCTAATTGAATACATATGTAGATCTTTCATTTACATGGATACATTTATATTAAATTACAAGAAAAATTCAGAAATTTGCTTTTTCTTCTCTGTGCATACAATTTCATATATTTTTCAGAGCACTTATCATATATGAGAAGGTACAAATGGACTAATTGAGTACTGTGTCTTGTGTAATTCCTGATTCTAGCAATTCACATTGAAGTTATTAAATTTAACAGAACTTTCCTAAAGTTCTGACTTAAAAAAAGAATTTAAATAATTTATAGTATGTGTGTGCAAAATGTAATACGGATCTCTTGTCTCCAGAAAAGTAGGAAAACTAAGTGAATCTATATTATTCTGGCAGTCATTTTAAACCATGCACTGTCATTTACTTGGCTCTAGTTCATTGTCTCACTATGTTTGCATTCATAAAATTTTCTTAGAAATATAATAGTGCTTAAGTTATGCAGAAAAACATATATTTGCCTACAAAGTTTGAAGGGGGAAAAAAGGAATTTTCAAGAAAGCAGGATATATCAAAAAATTCTAGTATGAAATAAAAAGTAGCACATCTTATCTATAACTAGGGGCCCAGTGCACAAATTTGTGCACCTTGAAAGAAACTGTGGGCTGCAAGACTGCAATAGGCACAGAGGCAGGTCTCAGTCTATCCTCTGCACCCCCGCCCAGCCCCTCCCACCATGGCCCCCGGTCCCCTGTTTGCAAGCAACCTTCCCACCCTCTGACAGGACTGGCCCTGCTCGCACCCATTGACAGCGTGGAGCAATTGGGGCCAGCACCAGCAGCGGGTGTGAGCGAGGTCAGCACCGCCAGTGGGAGCAAGAGGCAGCTGCTGCCCCATGAATTTGTGCACCTTGAAAGAAACTGTGGGCTTCGAGACTGCAGTAGGCACAGGGGCAGGTCTCAGCCTATCCTTCCGCACCCCCGCTCAGCCCCTCCCACCATGGCCCCCGGTCCCCTGTTTGCCAGCAACCCTGCTGCCGCCACTGCTCCCACCTGCTGACAGGACTGGCCCTGCTTGCACCCATTGACAGCATGGAGCAATTGGGGCCAGCACCAGCAGCGGGTGGGAGCGAGGTCAGCACCGCCAGCAGGTGCAAGAGGCAGCTGCTGCCCCGATTGCCCCTCAGGAGGAGAGGGAGATGGAGAAGCCCTGAGGGGCGATCGGGTCCAGCAGCCACCGCTCGCACCCCACTGACAGCACTGAGCAATTGGGACTGGCGCCAGGAGCTGGCAGTGGGTGCAAGCAGTGGCTCCGGTGTCGGCAGCAGGTGTGAGTGCCTGGCAGGACCACAGTGCACGGGATCAAAGAATTTTTAATAACCACCAGAGCTCGCCCAGATGACAGTGACTGGCTCCCTGCCTTGGTCTGGCACCCCCACTCACCTGCTCTACCATCCCGCCGCAGCCAATGCCCACCATGTTCTGTGTGCACCCCGTGGTGGTCAGGGCACGTCACAGGGACCTGTTGTTCAGTTGTTCATGCCCACCATGTTCTGTGTGCACCCCGTGGTGGTCAGCGCACGTCACAGGGACCTGTTGTTCAGTTGTACAGTTGTCCAGCCGTTCGGTCTATTTGCATGTTAGGGTTTCATATGTATAGATAATAAAAGCACAATATGCAAATCAACCACACTGCCGAACAGCAGAAGGACCATCTGGACGACCACATTATGACATGCACTGGTGCCAGGCCAGCTAAGGTGGGTGCAATGCATTGGTCAGGGGGCTACAATCACCCCGTGATCACCCCACAGAGGGAGGTCTGCGCTCTGTGATCAATTGGACCACAGAGGGAGGCCCAGGCCAACAGCTGGTGGGTTGATCGATGGGGGGAGCTCTGAAATCACCCCAAAGAGGGAGGCCCAGGCCACCCTCTGTGGGGCAATCGATCAGGGGGCTCTGGGAAACTGGGAGTGTGTGGCGGCAGACGCGGGCAGTGCCAGGCCAAGGCGGGTGTGGGTGGGGGGCAGGGCAGGGATTGCAGCCAGCGCTGCTAAGGCCTACCCTGCCCGAATTTTGGTGCACCAGGCCTCTAGTCTAAAAATTAATTATCTAGAAAAATGTTTCTGTAGATGCATGCTAATGCTATGCCTTTAATGTTTTCACAAAATATAAAAACTTTTTCAAGTACTGAGCTATCCATTTAAAAGTATTGCATGAGTTTTTTCAAATGATGTTTATTACCACATGGATAGAATAGCAATAAAAAAGCATAAATGCACTCTAACTATATATCTGTGAAAATAAAACTGTTCACAATCTTTCCACATCTAAGTAAACAAAGTAATTGAAAAAATATTCATTTATATATTTCTATCATATTTTATGCTCAAATGTAAAAAGAAAGTTTTAAAAATTTCTCTGATTTTGACTATTTTTATTCTTAATTTATCTTCTGGTTAAACATTTTTTGGAAAAAAATCAAAAGAAACAAAGTTGCTTAGCTTGATTAATACCATTTGGAGTATCATTTTCTCCTTTTCAACTTAGGTGCACTTGTGCATATGTGTATGTTCTTTTGAATACAAAGAAAAGTTAGCTCCAAAACTAATGAAGCTAAGAAAGTTATTAATTTCAATATTCTACCTCATATTTTAAAGCTTTTTTCAAAAATAATTTAAGTGAACTCCCCTCCCAAATAAGTCCTCCTCCTCCTCTAACCCAAGGAGTTTTCTCACCATTCGGTCATAATTTAGTAGCCACAGGAACTTCTAACTTTGGTGAGATTGTATTTGCTGAATGATCCCCAGTGAAGTCAAAAGGAGTCAAGATAATCTCATTAAAATATGACCCCTACAATCCTTAGGGCTCATGAAAGCTGATGAAAAGAAGTCCATGAATTCATATAAAATGTTATTTTACCCTTCTTTATAACATAACATTTCTGTGTCACTTCAATTGCTAGCATTCAGAATAATGATCCCTCTGCTCACAAAACTGAGCAAGTTAGCATAAAAGAAGATAAAGCAATGTACAAAGATCATCTGCAGTATATAGTAAATAGCACACCTTGAGTGGAAAATAAAATTAATTAGTACTTGTAATTTCAACAAGTCACTTGTGGAAATTTGAATGTTAAAGCCTTCATATGTATGGTCTGATCCATAAAGTAAGTCCATAAATAGATGGTCTAATTTATTAAAAGAACACTAATCCAGCCAAGTTCACTTTTATTATCTTTCTGTTTTTCTATTCTTGACAGAGTAATATCAACCATGACATGATACAGTGTTTGGAATTAGGACCACAAAACTAATGGCTTTATGTAGAATAAAAATTTGTCTAGACTACATAGGTAATTCCATATTCAGCTCCCACTCAAAATTTCCCCCAAATCTTCTACTTTGTAGATTCCTTTAATTATGTGTTTATATATTATTCTCCCTGTTTATATATATGAGCTTGAGGTATTGGGAACTTATTTTTTCTAACAAATATAATATGTGCTTACAATGAGTCATTCATTATAAGGACACAAAAATAAATTGTACCTGAATCCAACCTTCAAGAGAGTGATGGAAAGTGACAAGTTGCAAAAGAATGTAGAAAAGGACATTAATTTTTTTAAAAAGTTATGTATAATGAAAAGGCATGGATAAGAACATAGAAGAAAAATGTATATGGATAATGTGGTTATATTTGCTTACTGAGAAATATTTTAAGGTTATATTTGCTAAACTAAATTTAGCAATGGTGTTAAGCTGGAAAGCTTGCCTTTGGGAAAGATGAACAATGATGCCCCTCAGAAGAGAAAAGAGATTTCAGAATACCACAGATGAAGAGAGGAAAGTAGAAGGGTATAACATATATTTTTAATGGGGCCCAAACATTGGTTCTTAGGGAGTAAAATCTTAGATATTCCAATGGTTTGTAGCCTTCCAAAGTTAATATTACTGAGAAAAATCTTATTCATTAATATTTAATTACTCTTGTTGGAGATTTTTTGTATCACATGAGCAACATTGATGTGAAATTCTTTGAAGTTATATAAATGCATGGAAGATGAGTGCTATGAAATGTTGAGAATAGATGGCTCCAGAGAATCTTCTCTTAATCCATTATTCAATTCTAAGTCTTATCACAAGAGTGGGCCATTGTGTGCCTATAGGTTGGCACTATCTTGTTGAGGCTGTTTATGTTGATCCTAAGTAATTCTGTGTATAACCTGAGCTATAAAAACTGAATAAAAATCACATATTTTAATTTAATTCTATAAAAGTTATTCAACATGTGTCAATTGGTGAAAAGAAAATAATGTTGACACTATCTGAATGAATATCTAGCAGCTAAGTTGAAATTTCTTTTCTCATATCAAGCACAAGTTAAAAGTTAAGCTCATTAAATATACTTTTAACAATTTACATTTTCAATTGTTTTCTTTTGCTGTTCAAAAAGCAATTTTGAATTATTTTTAAATTTGCTTAGACTGCTATTACCAGTCTTTATACAAACCACTAATTTGCATTTATAATTTGACACATTTCAATTTATTTAAGGTGAATACAAGTTACTCAATAAATGTGGTTATAAAGTTAAATTAAAGCTAAAGATAAGTTATAATGAAAAACCACTGAAAATTACTAAAACAATAAAAGTAAGCAATGCTGCATTAACTAACAAAAATAGCTTCACAGTATCTGATATACAAATGTATGATATAAACTATAAAGAGCTAAGTAAATGCTTATTTGACTATTTTTATTAATATTATTATTTTAATTACTGATAACTGATAAATTCAGAGTTCACTCAATACATCTTATATTTCTCTACTTCTCTGTGTTCTCTCATTTGAAATGCCCTCTCTTCCTTCCTTTATTTATCCAAATTCTTCTTAATTTCAAGATCAGATTTCCTCTAAACATTTTCAATCCATAAATGTTTCAATAGCTTTCTAATTTCTAACATATTAAATGGTTTGTTCTATATAGTTGGCATCTCATTATGTACTGGTTATATTTTCACTCATTCGATTATAATTCCCACTATATGTTTGGCACTATACTAGTATTTCATACTAGAAACAGGACAGATGTATCCTCTCTATCGTGAAAGCTCCCTAGTCATCAGAGAATCAAACTTTATGGAGAGAGGGTCATCATGCAGTGTAGCAGGGCCATGAAACAAAGACTCAGTGGTATGGGAACACAATGCCCCTTAATTAGGACCCATCCCATGAAACCCAGCGGTCCCTGTTTCAGGAAGTCATAAGTCACCCTTTCAGAAAGAGTGTAATTTTGGAAAGAGGGCAATAAAATATTGAAGGACATGCTGTTTCTAATGGGAGAGATCTGTTTCTGATTGAAAGACTGAAAGTCATACTGCTGCTTTTGCAAGCATTTAAGTCTACTCTACTCTAAGCTTACCAGCTCCGTGACAGTAAGTGTGTTTAGTACAAGCTCACGGAAGGCTTATTTGAATGCATGAATGTAATCAAGGAGTGGAAAGAGTTGGGACTGACCTGGCAACTCAGTATTTGCAAAGGAGTGTTGTAGTCCTAAATCAAAGGGACTGAGTTAGCAGCAGACAGTCTAAGTTAGTGCAGGGTATATCCTAAACAGCCCAGCTTTTCTTTATTTGTATCTTTCATAGAATGCTACCAACAGATGTGGAATCAGAGCAGAATTTGATTTTCCAAGGAGCTTTGTTGACACAAGTCCTAGAATTCAGTGGTCCGCAAACTGAGGCTCGTGAGCCACATGCGGCTTTTTGGCCCCTTGAGTATGGCTCTTCCTAAGCCTTAGGAGTACCCTAATTAAGTTAATAACAATGTACCTACCTATATAGTTTAAGTTTAAAAAATTTGGCTCTCAAAAGAAATTTCAATCGTTGTACGGTTGATATTTGGCTCTGTTGACTAATGAGTTTGCCGACCACTGTCCTAGATTATTAAAAAGATATTCCTAACTTCTTTAGAAGATGTGGAGATTGTACTAATCTGGAAAATACCAATTCAAACCTATTTCTTCAGTGTTAAAAATTAGGTCTTAAACATTTGTTTTATTTATTTTTTTAATCTTTATTGTTGAAAGTTTTGCATATGTTCCCCTTTTCCCCCATTGCCCTCCCCCTCCCCCTCTTTCCCCTAAACATTTATTTTTATTAAAATTCACAAAAGATTACAAATAGGAATGTGTTATATACTCATCTTTTACAGAGATAAGATTGCTAATATTATGGGGATTTTAGTTATTTAATACTAGAAGCCCAGCCCGAGAAATCCCCAATCCCCTCCACCCACGCATGCCTCCCAAACTCGCAGCCCCGCCCACCCGTGGCGGTCTTTGGTCGTTTCAGCATTAGGGCCACAGGCCTTTTATAATATAGATGATAATACATATGAGGGTGAATCATAGGGGTTTTGTCTTCTCCAACTCTGTGATCTAGAATTAGTAAAAACTGATTGCCAATCTTGTAGCAAACTCTGAGTCAAGGATGTGAGTCAGAACAATCAGGCCATGGAAAAGCAAGTTTAACCTGTTCTGGTAGAAGCATGTGTTGCAAACTCCACAGCAAATTAACAGAGCAGGTGTTAAAAATGAACTGATGAGAACTTATGAGTTCCAAATAGAATAACTATTATTTGCCAAACATTACTGTGATTTTTTTAGACAACCTAAAAAAATAAAATGACGTAAATAGACTAAGAAAATATAATGCCGTAAAAAGAATGTTTTGCCATGAAAATTTTCTGTTAAAATGCAAATATTATCAGAAATAAGCCAAAGTTAAAGTGAAATTAATTGGCACTCAGGATTCCTACATAGGACAGTTATGTACAAAACAATGGTGCCCATGAATTTTCTTTGGGCAAATTAACAGTAACCATGTGAAGCTACTAGCCAACTATATCTTAAAGTAGGCAAGTCACAGTATTGTTTTTTTCTTCTTTTTATTTCCTAGATCTTATCCTATATGATAAAAGGTTAATATGCAAATTGACCAAACAGCAGAACAACCAGTCACTATGATGCACACTGACTACCAGGGGGCAGGTGCTCAATGCAGCCCCCGATGGTCAGTGTGTTCCCACAGGGGGAATGTCCCTCAGCCAGAACCTGGGCTCACGGCTGGCAAGCGCACTGGTGATGGCAGGAGCCTCTGCCACCCCCGCAGCAGCGCTAAGGATGTCCAACTGATGGACAACCCCCCAAGGCTCCCAGACTGCGAGAGGGCACAGGCCAGGCTGAGGGACCCCCACCCCCAGAGTGCTCGAATCTTGTGCACTGGGCCTCTAGTATTAAATAAAAAGTCAATAGCTGTGACTACTTAAGGCATTTGAAAAGGCACTCCTGAATCTGGGTGATAAATCTCTCAATATCTTAACCCACAGGCAGTCAGTTTGGAAGTTGCTGACTCCACCTGGCTGCAAGCCTGATATCCAGCCACTGAAATAGCTCTTCACTGTGGCAGAACCTAAGCCCATTTACATTTAGCCTGCTCTGAAATTGCTTCAGATAGAATATTATTTTCAGTATCTTTATGTTTCATTCATTGGGAACTGGAGTTGACTTATGCAAAAATGTCCTAGTCAGATAAGGCATAGTAATTTTTCTTAATAAATAAATGAATGTAAACAATGAATATGCAAGATAGACACCCTTATAAAATTTAAAAATTTCAAGGCCCTCTGTACATAAAACATTGGTTTTCAAGAGGATTGTAATATGTATGTGTTAGCATCCTTAGCTACTTAATGATGGAAAGGAAGCAAACAAATTGAGCATATTCAGCTGGGAAGCAGAAGCCTGTTTGCTTCACCAGGAACCTAGAGCTTCACACCCTAAGAAATGATAGCATTGTCCCTCCCAGAGGATTACCACCCCATCCCTTCCCCCCTGCAGTTCAGGATTGGGTGAGTGGGGGAGAGATCAGGGGAAAATAATGACATACACAACAAAGACAAAATGTGCAGGAAGAGGTGCTGGACCACAGAGGACTGTTGGTTAAACCTGGGAAAGGGATCATTTGTCAGAGGGTTTATCCCATCAGAAGCCCACAAAACTTTGGGCAGCAAATCGGTTACTTTGGACAAGCTCTTGGATATAATTCCAGGAAACAAATCTCTCTCTCTCTCTCTCTCTCTCTCTCTCTCTCTCATTCAGGATGCACACTTGCCCCCTTAGTTTGTGTTCTCTCCCACCCAGGAACATGGGACCATACAGGCCTAGTGGCCATCTGGGGCCTGGGACAGACTGCTCAGGCTCCCAAGAACTATGAAGCAGAAACTCTGGGCATGGCCTTTGCCTTGGCCCTGCTGAATATAAGATTAGACCTTTTCCATGGCTGGAGGGAGGGAAATGGGACATTGGAAGACCAGGGGCAGAGGCAAGCATCACCAATAAAGCACCTTGACACATTACAATTTCCCATGCATGCATGGATCCTTGAAATGCTTTCCTCCCATGGAAGAGCCTATTTCCCACCCACAACAGTTGAAGGAAATGCATCTTTATTCTTGCTACCTTTCAAATAAAATTGGGTATTTTCTTCAATCAAGAATACAGGCAGCAAACTACAGATATTAGTACTACCTGTGACTCTCTAACCAATAATAATAATATTTGATATAATGTTAAAAGCCTGTGATTATCTGATTACTCCTTTGAAATAATAGTAGTTATTTTATACTCCATTAGATCTTGTCATTTAACATACATTTATTAAGTCATAATTTTGGGTTAAAATATTTTAATAACTAGTATTAATTTAATTGTCCCTTTATAATTCTAATATTTTATTTTTTACATTTATAGAAGTATTCTGAGAATTCAGAAGTCCATCACACTAATAAGTCAATGATACCCACAAACACCCACACACATGGTAAACTCCAGGTCTTGAAAAACTCTGATTTAAATTTAGAATGTCTCAGTTTTGAAGAGGGAAACATTATTATTGACCAAGTTTGATCATTTGAGAGGAAGATTCTGCAAGAATAGATGTTTGCAATAATTTTAAAAATTTCATGCTTGAATAATAATTAGTGTAATTAATTAGTAGACTCATCTATCTAGTTTTGTTCTTATATAAGTCAAATTACATTGTTTTAAATTCATTCTTTCCTTACCAAAAATGCAGCAAAATAATATTAGATATGATTTTGAAATTTATGAATTATATTAGACATAAGGGAGAGTGCTTTAGATAAATATAATTACTGTTAATAGATATTGACAAGCTAAGGTGGAAAAATAAATAAAACAACAGAAGTTGCTGAACATAATCATGTCCCCTCTCTAACATGTGTGTGGAACAGGCCTATGGATTTATTAGTATGTAGAGATGGACATCTCTAATTTGTATGATTTTTGAGCCACTAGAAAATTTTGATGGGCAGTAATATCTCTACACGCTGAGTATAAAAATGGTTTAAATGCAAATAGCAGAAGTTAAAAGTAACGGTTAAGAGTGTGGATTTTGAACTTAGACTTGGCTTTTAACCCTGATTATACCACTTACTATTTATGTGACCTGGGTCTCAATTTCCTTCTCTGTAAAATTAGAGCAAAGAATCTACCTCACAAATTTACCTTGCAGATTAAGTTAAGATATGTAAAAGACATATATTATGTCTGTCTTGTTTGAAAAAAAAAAGAGGGGAATCAGCCAATAACTGGACACGGCAAGAATAGCAGCAGCAGTGGAACAGCAGCAGTGGAAGTCTAAATAGAAGTGAAATAGCAGCTAGAGTATGAGAATAATGTTCTGCAGTGCTAACCATATGTGTCTCGTGTAAAGCAAAAACTCCTGGGAGTAATTACACGGTGTTAGCATCCTAAAGAAATGTTTTCTCTGTGACAGAAGGGACTCCAGTGGCACTGGCTACACAGAAGTCCTAGTGGGTAGCAGGAGGGGAACCTGAAAGAGTTAAGAGATGTAGGAAAGAATCAAGAAGTTTTTAAAAAATCTTACTTAGTAAAAAATAAGCCTGGAACAAATATGCCCATGTTCTCCAGGGTGATTAAAAATAAACATTTATTATATATAAATCAGGGCATTGTGATCTGGTAGCAGTTAATTTAATAAATCTCTGAGTGTGTCGATATCTTGCGTGGCTCCAGCTTGAAATGCAAAGATCAACTTTTCTGCCCTGACTTGGTCAAGGTCAATAATGCAATCAATATACTAGTCGCTCACACTACGTAGATGGAATTGTTAAGGTGCTGAACCAGTTCTGAAAAAAAAAATTTTGATACTAAAAGTTTAGTATAATTGATTTACAAAATTCACATGGCAGTCCAAAATAATCAAATTTTCAGAATATGTATCAATAGAGATTCTATGTATCCTCTCTATCCATATTTTCTACATCATTTTCTCTGAAACAGTGAATAAGATGCCAGCAATGAGAGTAAAATAGCACCAGATATTCAGTAAGCTGAAGAGATCAAAATATGTCTACGTCTGAAAATCTGTCTGACATACCCTCATACTTAGGCACATGTAGTGTTAGTAACTACAGTAGATGTAAACCTCAGCTCAGGATGTGGTGAGCGTGTGAGCTGGGGAGAGGGTAGAGGTAGGTTGGGCAGAATGGAAAATGCTAACTTTTGCCAGTTGACAACTGAGGCTCATTGTTCTCTAGATTGAGAATAAAAGATGACTTATTCTACTAAATAAGCAAAGGAATCTGTTCTTTTGTTTGTTGATTTGACATTTTTCACTGCCTATTGAACAAAATTTGTATTCCCATATTCAATATGATCTCTACATAGAATTTCCAGGAAGTCAAGTATAATAACTCTAAATTAGAAGTCAGAAGAATTGGATTCATATCCTAACTTTTTTTCTTAAAATACCATACGAGCTGGGGCAAGAAATATAACCTCATAATCTTAGTTCCTTCATCTGTAAAATGAATAGCTTAGATTAAACGTATTTCAAGGACCCCACCAGCTCTAAAATTCTCTGAATCACTTAGCAAGATAAAGCAATGAACTAATTTAATTATGGTCTTTCAGCATAACTAGGCTGCTATAATCAGAAGGGCTCTCCTGAAACACATTATTTTTCTCCACTTCTGGCTTGAATATATTATGTTTTCTATCATAATGGTATAATGGATAGCCCAGAATGCCTTCAGTCAAGTAGATGCAAATTCCCCACAGCATACAGTCCTCTTGATTAAAATAACAGTTTATTACGGATGGAGTAGCTCCAAAACACAATAATGCTCTTCAGGTAGCAGGTGTTCCTGTATTTTTTCAAATGACTAACTGAAAAGATGCAAAGGTGTTTTGTTTCCTGATGAATAAACAGAGGTATACCCATGACAACAAAATGTCAGACACAGGTAAATTAAAATATTCTCCTCAAATTCTTTATAGTGTATTAAAATCTACATATTATCCATCATTAATTAACCCCATAAGAAAACAAGTGAGTGGAAATATGAATAAAATTAAATATATTTATAAAAACAAGTTAACTTTTATGCTGTAGAACTCTTACTCTACTCCTAGGCATGTGCTTTTTTGTTTTAAATCTTAGATGATCTGAAAAGCAATATATTTAAATTTGATGAGAATGTATCAAATTTAAATAAGTTAAAAGGTAGGTTAAAATGATCAATGTTATCAAGAATAAGTGTACTATTAAAAATGAATTATTACTAAATTCAGAAAAAGATATGGCCTATGGATTTTAATTTAGATTATCAACATCCAATCTTCCTCCATAGAAAGAAAACAGATTGTATGGTATAACATTCTAATCTTGATATTTATAATCCCTGAGTTCAACTCTTAGCTCATCTAGTAACTTATAACCTTGGACTTACTATTTAGCCTATCTGAGTCTTCGGTGAGGAAGGCAGTGCAGAGATCACCAGTTCCCATGGAAATCCCATTCTCAAAGTGGCTTGGCCCAAGCAGTGAGTGTTAGGTAACACTCCTTCTACTTGACAAACTCAATAATCTCACAATAAAACTAGCTGTATTTTTTAAAGTTGTTATTGCTCTTGAAAAATTTTAGCCACTTCATTTTATCGTGGTTATTTTTTTACATTAATAACCAAAGCAAACTTCAAAGGAAAGAAAAATATTAAGGTTAATTTCTCAACAAAATACTTCTATCTTCTTGTAATTCACGTATCACTTTAATACCCAAAGGTTACATTTGTTTCAATTACACCTGTTTAGTTAAAAGTAGTTCTCATATCACTAAAAGCAAGAAACATAAAAGTAATATATACATTATGTAAAAGAATACTGCTCTTTACTAAATATTCCCTAAAGCAATAGATTTTCTTTGTTGGTATTTTCCTGAATTAACTCCTTTATGAAAGGAGTAGTTTGACAATTACACATATCCATTTTAAGAACTATTATTCATTTTGTTTTCCTAAAAAATAAAATGATTCTATGCAATGAATTTGGATCTCAGTAAAATAAAATCTCCATCTCATTAGGAGAGCAAAACATGCACTATTATCAGTGAGGGACACTTGGGGATGGTGAGGGATGAACAAGTAAGTTTTGGATTTAAATATACCTGAATTCCAACCCCCAGTCTGTTACTGACTGGCTAGGTAGCCTGGGGATGGTTATGTTATTTCTATGAGACTCCTTTGTTCCCTGCTGTAGTAAAATTGGGGCTCACATTATTTAATTCAGAGGGTTGTGCCAAGAATGACATGAAATAATACGTGTTGATGTTCAACAAATGGTATGTGGTTGTTTTTCAATAAATGTATCTATTATTGTGTGTTACTGTGGTTGTGCTCTGCAATCAATACTACCCTTTAAAACTATATTATTATTAAACTAGAGGCCTGGTGCATGAATTCATGAACAATTGGAGTTCCTCCTGGCCAATTGGGGCCATCTCACCCAGTTCTGATCGGGGTTGAGCAAGGCTGGCTGGCCAGCTGCGGGGAGGGACGGCAGGAGGTTGGCCGGCCATGGAAGGTTGGCTGTGGGAGCGCACTGACCACTAGGGGGCAGCTCCTGTGCTGAGTGTCTGCCCCCTGGTGGTCAGTGCACATCATAGCTACCGGCCGGTCATCGGTCGTCTACTTGTAAAGGTTGCTTAGGCTTTTACATATATAGATTATTGTTCAATAGTAATGTGACTTGCATCTGATTGCATGTGTGTATTTCAGATTTGATAAAAAATTCTCAGATATGACCCAAATGTTGTGCATATAATGCCGAACAGCCATTCCTTTGTCCCTAACAAGGATTGTCCTGAGCGTGGCAGTGGCTCTGGGAGGGCACCACTCTTCCTGCAGTGCCTTCACTCATCAGCCCCTTCTCTGAATAGCTGGGATGGGCACATAGAGACTAAACCCTCGAGGCCTTGCTCTTAGGATTTGATAGTCTCTCTGTTGAAACAGAATAAATATAAATGAATAGCCAGGGAGCAGGAAGAACTTCTAGAACTCTGAGGGACACTCAGTTTAAAAGATGGGAAGAAAAGAGAAAAAAATGAAAGCAGATTCCCTGCCGCTCTTGTTTACCAACTGGCTGGGATGCTTTCAGACTAATGAACAGGGTTCAGTCCAGCCTGGTTCTGCAGAGAGAAGCCTAAGACGATCTTTGTAATGATGACCAAAACTATGTATCATATTAACTAGCAAAATAAAATGATTACCCTAAAATTCATGAAAGAATCAATACATGCTATAAACTTTTTCTCTCCTTTGTAATTAATGTCACTAAATGAGAATAGACATATATTTTTAAATAAGTGTTTTTAATATGTTAGGTAGTCAGTTTTTTAAAATGTTGTTAAATGTCTATGGGTATGTAGGAGTTCAACATGACTCATTAGGAAGATGTATCTCCAAATAGTTTAATTGTACATTTTATAGTAATATAAAGTGTGTGTCTATACTATAAGAGACCTGAAATGCAAACATGAGTGGAACAAATAATTAAAGCAGAGTCTGCAGAGCTGAACCAATCCCTCTGCATGGTACACATCACATAACTATCACATTCAACAGATACTAGAAAAACACCCCTGTGAGAACTGCAAGCATTATATGTTAGTAAGTCTTCGAATTTAAATATAAGCATAAATCACTGCAGTATTTGCTGCATGTATTCTATTAGGCTGGCTTTCCTGCATTATTAGAGCAGAGCCCTAAATTACAAAGTTAGCTCAGGTTTCAGATAAAACATGGACTGTGCAGACAAGTGAGCCCGGTTTCCTAGTCAGGCATTTCCAGGAGGGTCAGGGCACTTCACCAAAGCTCCTGGGCAATGAAGCAGCAGTAGCCTCAAGAGCATGATTTTAAAGTCAGCTTTCTTAAAATTCTAACTAGATTCTTGAAATGAACAACACACACACACACACACACACACACACACACACACACACCTCCTTTTTGCTGCTGTTTGAACTTGCCAAAGAGTAAGGTATATGAACCAAGTCTCATTAATATTAATATATACTTTGTTATTTTGCTCTCCGAACACTATCACATTATTATACTAAATTAAAACCCTGACAGAAACATCCAATTAATCCTTAGGAGTAAAATGCATTATTGTGTCGTAGTTAATAAGCAGTTCAAAGTAATCATACCTTGATCACTCTCCTGAGCAGTGCAGTTCTTTGCACCGTGTGCTTAGAAACCAGAATATCTAATATCAGTTCCTTTAATGATCACTCACATATGAGTTAAAAAGGATAGTCACTCTCCTTTCAGATGTACAAATACTGTACTTTCTTTTACTAAGAAAGATAGGAGTGGAAATATCTAAGTAGAAAAAAAAACTTACCTGTCTTAGATTGATAACATAAAAAGTGTCTCTGGGATTCAATTATAATCATAGGGGATGATGTTGAGCTCAAAGATGGTGTGTAGGCCCAGCTTACTGAACTCGACCATTTGAACCACAGTAGCAGCTAAAGGAGGCTTTCTCTGGCCCTGTTAGCAGGTTGTAATTAAAACCTTTTTGGCCCTGTGCTATTTATAGGAAACGTCACTAAACTCAGAAGCATCATGGGCAAAGATCCTACCTTGATGAGAATCTGAATGGACCCTGTGGCTTTTGCAGATATAAAATACCAGAAGCTCATGGTGCATGCAGCACTGGATTCTTGCCACACACCACTCTTGAGGTGTGCTTCTTCACCCTGAAGGCCCACCGGAGTAGCCTCCAGATACAAAAAGTGCCCTAGGAACAAAGACAGGAATCAGACAGGATAAAATAGCAATGAGGGAATTATTTTAGCTTTTCCATCTTTGAGTTATTTATAAATTAAAATGTACTTGACATGAATGGCCAATAGACACATAAAAAGAGGCTCATCACTAATTATCAGGGAAATGCAAATCAAACCATAATGAGATATCACCTCACACCTATCAGAGTGGCTATTATGAAAAAGATAAGAGATAACAAGAGTTGGTGAGGATTTTGGAGAAAAGAAAACCCTCATGGACTGTTGGTGGAAATGTAAATTGGTGCAGCCACTATGGAAAACAGTATGGAAGTTCCTCAAAAGATTAAAAATTGAGCTACCATATAATCCTGGGTGTTTATCTAAAGAAAATGAAAATAGTAATTCAAAAGGTAAATGCACCCCTATGCTTATTGCAGCATTATTGACAATAGCCAAGATATGGAAGCAACCTAGGTGCCCATAGATGGATGAATGGTTAGAGTTTTTAATTATATTTCATATGATCTGAGCTGCCAAACAAAAGGGAAATCTAAGAGGCTTGCCTCTAACTCACTGACAGAACAATTTCCAACTGTACGCTTTCAGCAAAGTATTTTACTGTATGCAGATTAACTCATCTGACAAGAAATTTACGCTGTTGCATCAACAAGATAGCTATAGAAATCATTTAACGAACCCAAAAAAACTTACCTATCTTAGACAGATTGATAACATAAAAAGTGTCTCTGGGATTCAATCATAATCATAGGGGATAATGTTGAGCTCAAAGCTGGTGTGTAGGCCCAGCTTACTGAACTCTATAGACCATTTGAACCACAGTAGCAGCTAAAGGGGGCTTTCTCCGGCCCTGTTAGCAGAGTTGTAATTAAAAGACTATCCAGTTATTGAAAAACAATGCAAAAATTACCTATGAGATATAAATAAAGGAACTTTCAAAACTGCAGTCATCAGTAGAGTACATAAATGAAACACTGAGAATTTTAATAGGCAACACAACAGGAAAAATGTTGAGTTTTATATTTGTGTATCCAAATATCCCAAACATTGTATGTATGTAGAGCTCAGTGTTTGGGTGGAACTTAGACCTTCCATTTTCTGGTTTGGTCAGGCTGTCTTGGAAAGCTTTGTTTTTTCATAGGCCTGTGGAATTTCAATATTTAGACTTTTTTTTTTCTACACTGTAGCACCCAGGAATTTAGGGCCCCTTCTTGCTAATGTCCTTGTGTATCCAAATATCCCAAACATTGTATGTATGTAGAGCTCAGTGTTTGGGTGGAACTTAGACCTTCCATTTTCTGGTTTGGTCAGGCTGTCTTGGAAAGCTTTGTTTTTTCATAGGCCTGTGGAATTTCAATATTTAGACTTTTTTTTTCTACACTGTAGCACCCAGGAATTTAGGGCCCCTTCTTGCTAATGTCCTATATCCTTTCACCAGTATATCTGAGACTTGCCTTCAGCTCTTCATTGTAAAAATGGCAATCCCCAACACCTTTAACATATGAATCTTATAGTGACGTCTGCACCTCTACAGCTTTCACTCTGCTTTCCCTGCATGCACATCACCTCATTTGATCTGTACAACCCATTTGGCACACAGGGCTAATTGTAATATCACCCTTTGGGAGATGAGGATTTTGAGAATCTGAACAGATGAAATGAGTGGCAGAATTCAGAGTGTGTCCTTTAGGAAATCTACCTTATGGCAGCATACATTATCATCTATCTACACTTATCAACATGAGATTAGATTTTGAATACTCACTGTTATGGGTGAATTGTGTTCCCTAACAGATTTTGAAGTCCTATCTGCAGTCTCTATAAATGTGATCATATTTGGAAATAGGGTCTTGTCAATGATCAGGTTAAAATAAGGTCATTAGAGTGGACCATGATTCACTATGTCTGTTTCCTAAAAAAGGGAGGAGGAAATTTGGACACAGAGGCAGATATGCATGGAGGGAATACAATGTGAAGACACAAGGAGAATAGCTTCTGCAAGCCAAGAAATGTGAGGTTACCATAGGTTGGGAGAGTGGCATGGAACAGATACTTCTCCCTTAGGGGCTCTCAAATTCAGTCCCGCTGAAACCTGGTTTCAGAATTTTAGCCTCCCAAACTGAGAGAATAAATGTTTGTTGTGTATACTAATAAATGTTTGCTATTTATACTATCCAGTTGGTGGCACTGTGTTATAGCAGTCCTTGGAGACAAATACACTCATTAAATGTTTGACTTACTTGCTGTGGCACCATGGTGGTCTCTTCAGAGCACTCCAGTTGCTGTCAGGGAAGATAAAGTGATGCTCATTGTGAATATGATTAGAGTGACTATACCAACCTAACAACCTACCATTTTCATTTCCAAGTGTGTGGTCTTTGGGGGGTCTTAGGCTTTGATGAGAGCCAACTCCCAAAACCCAGTCAAAGTTTTCAGCCAGGGAGTTTTGCCAGCCACACCAGCCTTGTTCAAAAGTACAGGAGCTCCCACATTCATTTTCATCAGTGGAATCTCCACAGTCATCTACAAAATTACAGCTTTGCTCTGGTTTATAACATTGGCCATTCTGACATTCCCGATAGCCATGTGGGCAGTAACCTAAAACATAGAAAACAAAAGAAAACAAAAAATTATGAAGAAGTTAAAAGGTAGTAATGACATTCCCGATAGCCATGTGGGCAGTAACCTAAAACACAAAAAACAAAAAAATTATGAAGAAGTTAAAAGGTAGTAAAGGTGGATTCACTTTAATATATAAAGAAATATGGTGTTCTTAGGAGTTTGAGTTATCTGACCCCTATCTCTCTGTCAATTCTCCCCAGGGTCCCGGCCTATAGATCACTCACAAGGATCATTCAAAATGAAAAAGAAAAAAAGAAATATAATTTTATTGATCTAGAAAAGTACCTCAAGTCTTCTCAAATACAGCATTTCTTATAAGCAATATTTGAGGATGTATATTACATCTACTAGTAAAAACCAAAGTGAGCTTCCCATTTTTTAAGCTGAAACAAAATCTTTAGGGTTCTAAGAGGTTATATATTACTAGAAGCTCGTTGCACGAAGATTCATACAATAGGCCTTCCTTCCCCTGGCTGCTGGCACTGGTTGGTGTCAGTCTTCAGTCTTCAGTCTTCACTCCGGCTGGAGCCTTCAGTCTTTGTTCCGCGCCTGTGTATGTAAATTAACTGCCAACTTTGTTGGGTTAATTTGCATAGTCACTCTGATTGGCTGGTGGGTGTAGCGGAGTGACACCAATTTGCATGTTTCTCTTTTATTAGTGTAGATGGCACATTTGGAAGTACATTCCATTAGTATCCATGCACTTCAACATTTATCAGAAGCCAAGCATATACAATTTGCATGTTTCTCTTTTATTAGTGTAGATGGTGCATTTGGAAGTACATTCCATTAGTATCCATGCACTCCAACATTTATCAGAAGCCAAGCATATGTATGATAATTCCTTCAAGCAGGGGCAAGAATATAAAGGTAATACCAAACTATCCAATAGCTTTTTCTCCACAATGCATATTTATCTGCCAATTGTTTGGAATTTTAGAAGTAACTTCCCTTTAAAGCAAGGTCATCCATAAAGATTTTTTCATAAAGCTTAAGATAAAGAGTAATACTTTTGAAGATCTGAGTTTGAACTATGATTCTTACACTTATCATTTACGTGATTTGATGAGCTTTTAGTTTTCCTATTTAAAAAGAGAAAAAAATAATAATAAATGTAGATAAGTTAAACTAATTAAAAAACCTACCGTTTATGTCACTAGCATCTAGAACAGTGCCTGGCCCTTATTAGGTGATCAGCAAATATAAGTCAAATAAATGAATAAGTAAAATAAAGTGCTTTAGAAATTATAAAGCAATTCAGTATGCTCATTGAAGGTATTATTATTATCCTGCTCCAATATTACAATATAACAATTGGTAACAATATTTCAGTAGGAAAGTTGCTTGGAGATCCAACTTGGGACATTAGCTTCACATTTGCTCTGTGATGCTGTAGTAGCAGAAATTTTCTTTCTGTCCATCTTTCCCATCTGCCTGGTAGAGGAACTGATAATTTCACACCTAGATGATAATTTCCATGGCCTGAGGCAAGTTGCCTGGTGGTGAGGACTGTGTGGGTTAGAGCTAGAAGGTGATTGAGAGATTTGTCCAAAGGTGTTTATTAGCAGGAAACTCTTGCTAATAAAATCTTATCTACCAAAAAACAAACAAACAACCCAATTAAAAATGGGCATAGGTCATAAATTGACAGTTCCACAAACAACAAACAACAAAAAGAATTGGTGAGGATATGGAGAAAAGGGAATCCTCATGCACTGTTGGTGGGAATGCAGACTGGTACAGTCAATGTGAAAAGCAGTGTGGAGATTCCTCAAAAAATTAAAAATGGAACTACCTTATGACCCTGAGATTCCACTTCTGGGGATATATCCAAAGAAACATGATATACTAATTCAAAAGAATATATGTACCCCTATGTTCACTACAGCATTATTTACAATAAGTAAGATTTGGAAGCAGCCAAGTGTCCATCAATAGATGAGTGAATAAAAAAGCTGTGGTACAGTTTACACAATAGAATACTACTCATCTGTACCAAAAAAACAAAACAAAAAGGAAATCTTACCCTTTGCAACGGCATGGTTAGCCCTGGAGAGTATTATGCTGAATGAAATAAGTCAGAGAAAGACAAGTACTAATGTACAAAACAAACTAACAAACAAAAATAGAAGCAGACTCATAGTGAAATAAGTCAGAGAAAGACAAGTACTAATCTACAAAACAAACTAACAAACAAAAATAGAAACAGACTCATAGATACAGAGAGCAGAATGACAGCTGTCAGAGCGGGGTGGTTGCAGGGCCAGGTGGAAAAGGTGAAGGGATTAAGCAAAAAACAAAAACAAAACACACACACACATACTAGTTCACACACACAACAAACCAACCTCATAGACACAGACAATAACACTGTGATTACCAGAGGGGAAGGAGGTGGGAGGAGGTAGAAGAGGGCAAAGGGGGAATAAATGGTGATGGAAGGAGATTTGACTTGGGGTGGTGAACACACAATACATTACACAGTTGATGTATTATAGAATTGTACATGCTGAAACCTATATAATTGTATCAACCAATGTCACTGTAATTAATTCAATAAAAAATAAAAATAATGAAATAATAAAATAAAATCTTATCTAGAAGCATTTAGTCCTGAATGAGTCTCACATTTAAGAAAAGTGATGAGTAAGAGGCAAGAAGTGGGAGGAGATGACTGGAATGCCATGTAGAAACCACTGGGGAGGAGACTGGTGTTCTGAAGGCTGCTAGCCATTTTGCACACTAATTGCTCCTGAACTGCGTGTTGCAGATTGCCTCATTAAATGGCCTTTAAAATTGCAAAGCCTTTGGACATAAGTTTCAACTGTGCATTATGCCCCTAACAAAACTTTCTTTTTGGGTTAACTGCTAATATTTCATTTTCTTGCAGTGTGGGTTTAAATGATTTTCACTTACATGCCCAGGTCAGTTTTATCAGATTAGGGGTAAGACAAAAGACTTCTAATGTTTGAATTACAGAGCTTGATTCTAATCATAAGCTTAAAGCATTTTTTGAGCTACATAGAAATGGAGATCATTTACATTAATCCTCACATTTATTTATAGATGAGAAAACTGAGGATTACAGACATTAAATGACTTGCTGATTTTTCTAGAGCAGAGATGCAATTTGAACCCAGGTCTAATGTCTAAAAAATTATTTTTTAAATCCATTGACTTGAAGAGAAAAGTAGTGATATAAGATCAACTATCATAACACATGAGATCACCCAGGAACAAAAGTGGTGGCACTGACTACCAGATGCATTATTTTCTCATGGGACTGCAGAAAACCTGAGAAATTACTAGATGGTTTCATTTTATTCAAGTTGGCATTGGTATTGATTCTGTCAATTCCAATTTGCTTGGGGAGTAAAAAACAAACTGCTCCTGAAAATACTTTCCTCCAAAGTGACTAAACCAAGCTAAAATCAAATTATTTTAAAGCAAATAAGAAAATAATTTGGACATCTTTCTAATTGGGAACACACTACAGATTGCAATCTATACATATAAAGAGGTAATATGCGAATTGTCTGCTACAGTGTCCCAGTAACGACCAATTTGCATATTGACAGACCAGCAGGTGCGTGTGCAGCAGAGGGTCTTGTGTGAGGCTCATTTCCCTGCCCCCAGCATCGGAGTCCTCTTTTTCTCCCAGGTGCATGTGCCCGACAAACACCCCGGTGACACTGCACCCCATCTGAGAGCACTCTGCCCGGGGACACCACCAACCTCCCCATGAGGTGGGGGGAGCCAAGGAGCAACACCTGCACAGCAGAAGGCAGTTCTTGGGGCGCAGTCCGCAGACACCAACCAGGGGGGTGCGTGCATTAGCGGTGACCCCTGGGAGGGATCGTGCACACAAATCAAGAGGGTGTGGACTCAACACCACGAAGGAAGGGCACAGGTGCGACAACAGAGAGTACACCGGAGACCCTCACACCACAGGGAAGCCCCCGCAGCTTTCTCCAGCCGTCCGTTCATTCATCTGCTTGGTCCAACCTGGACGGGGGGCTCGCATCCTCGGCAGAACGCCCTCCGAGGACAAGCCAAGCCTGACTGTGCCTGTGCAAGCACGCCTGTCACCTGCGAATTCTGGAGGGGAGCGGAGGGAGAGCCACTCGAGGCATGGAAGCAGGCACACCAGGGGGCGGTAAAGGCCTCCACATCCTCCCTCCCTTCAGCACTCAATGGGAGAAAAGCCTCGCAGGAGCATGAAGGCACATGTGTGTGCACGTAACACAGCAGTCCCCACGATGGACGCTGGCCCGGGCCAGCTGGACCCTCCCCCAACTTGGAGGGGGGAGGCATGGGCCACGGTAGGCAAGACACAGCTGTGTGTGATCGGGCCTAAACTGGCAGTTGGACATCCCCCAAGGGGTCCGCACAGGAGAGGGTACAGGTCAGGCTGAGGGACCCCCCCCTCCCCCGAGCATGAATTTTGTGCACCGGGCCTCTAGTATATTATATAATCAATATAGCTAATATTTTAGAATAATCAGAATGATTAAGTTTTACATTTCTAAACAAATAGTTGCATAATTTTAAAATACAATAATTCAAACATTACACAAGATTAATTTTGAATAGAAAGCCCTTTACACTAGTAAATAAAGTTTCACTGCAATAATGTATTCTACCCATAAAATAACATGCAACATTTTTCGACAAATATCAAGGGATATTATCAACTAACGCTATTCACCTATTTCCAAATTATTTTCCTTGCCTGTTGTTTTGTCCAAATAAATCAGCTATCCAAGAGTAGGGTGTACATCTTTCTTTAAGTGATTCTGAATTCAAAGCTCTTATGAAATTGTGCAACTTGGATTATTTGTTTAAATTAGGCAGTGGCCCTCTTGGTGGGCAGTTTAGTTTTGTAAAAAATAAAATATATGGGATATAAAGCAAAAAGGAGCAAACAAAACAAAAACAAACTTGTAGATGCAGACAACAGAATGTTGGTTACCAGAGGGGGAGGACAAAGAGGGTAAGGAGGCTTAAATAGATGGTGGTGGAAGGAGACAAGACTTTTGGTGATGAGCACACAGTAGAGTACACAAATGTCATATTATAAAGTTGTGCACCTGAAATTTATATAGTGTTATTAACCAATGTTACCTCAGTAAATTTAATAAAAAATAAATACCTGGAAAAATATTTTAATGGGTAACTCAAAAAAAAAATAAATTATAAAAGTTACAAATCTCCAACTCAAATCTTAGAGACTTCTGAAATTCAACACGTTTAAATACAATCTGTGAATTTTATCCCCAAAACTTTTTTTCAATGAAAAGGTCTCCTCATCTCTGTTAATGGCAACTCTATAACTCCAGATACTCCAAAAAAAACAAACAAAAAAAACAAACCCAAACAAACAACAACAAAAAATCTTGTAAGAAGCACTGTATAGGAGTCTGGCTCAATTTTTTTAGGTTTGACTTGATTACTGACAGCTTTTCCCCTTGTGCCCATATTTGGCAAAGCTGATTAAAAAGTCCAGGTTCTTCTCCTGTTGGCATTAGGTTCAAACCACTCAAGCCCCTATCTGTGCACAGGATTCCTCCCCCTGGTCACACTACTACCACCATACAACTCTAAGCCACGTTCCCTGCTCTCTAAAACTACTTTTGGACATGCCTGGGTGCTACTCTGATCTCCCAGAAAGCCTCATTATGTGAGTAATAGACATTTTTAAACCCTCTTGGTGTGTATGTGGTATCATCAGTCTTAACAGCCAAGCCAAATTTGGATGAAGGTCCAACTTATAACTGAGGATTGTCCCAAGCTCTGGGAGCTGTATTAATAGTAATATATATTTTATCTCATAACTCATCTATATTATTTCAGTGAATTCTATTAATTAGCAATGTTACTATTACAATATATCTCATCATCTCTACTGTTACTATATTGGTTTTAGTCACTACCATTGTGTGTGATTTTATTGCAATGCTTTCTTTCCTGTTCTCTGTGACCTACCCCTGTCCTGTATGGTCCATTAAACAGTAAAGAACCAAAGTGATATTTTAACATAAATTGAATGTCACTCCACTGCCCAAACTCTATTATATTTAAATACTGTTCCCCAATACAAAGAACCAGGTCTTCTTGTGAAATGGTCTATTGGGGCTGAGGAAAAGAGAGTTTAAGATGAGCCTGGGATTTTTTTTTCTTGAAATAGAAAATAATAAAGAGCTCAAAAAATTATGACATGATGACAGGTTTAAAAATCCAATTTTTGCAAATGGTAAGAATTCCTTCTTTTTTACCGCAGCATAGTATTCCATTGTGTAGATGTACCACAGTTTTTTAATCCACTCATCTGTTGATGGATACTTAGGCTGTTTCCAAATCTTAGCTATGGTAAATTGTGCTGCTATGAACATAGGGGTGCACATAACCTTTCTGACTGGTGTTCCTAGTTTCTTGGGATATATTCCTAGAAGTGGGATCACTGGTTCAAATGGGAATTTCATTTTTAGTTTTTTTACAGCATGGATGGAACTGGAGAGCATTATGCTAAGTGAAATAAGCCAGTCAGAGAAAGATAAATATCACATGATCTCACTCATTTGTGGAATATAATGAACAACATAAACTGATGAACAAAAACAGATCCAGAGACAGAGAAGCATCAATCAAACCTCAGAGGTAAGGTAGAGGAGGGAGAGGGGAAGAGGAAGAGATCAACCAAAGGACTTGTATGTATGCACATAAGCCTAACTAATGGACACAGACACCAAGAGGGTGAGGGCATGAGTAGGGGTGTGGGTGGGGGAGACAATGGGAGGATAAGGACACATATGTAATATCTTAATCAATAAAGTAAAAAAATAAATTAAAAGAAAAACAGATAGCACTTTCAAAAAAAATAAAAAGCCAATTTTTAAATGAATTTACTGGCCAAATTAGAGACAATTTGAGCATCCAAAGAGTAATGAGAAGACTTTTGCTCCTAGCATGTACACAGTAACAAAGAGGTTATCCTACAGTCATAAACAATTAGAAACCTGGACAGAATACATGAAACAAGTGTTTTGAGATCATTGACCAACAGGAAGCACAGAATTGTGATCTCTTAGGGAAAGGGGGGAAAGCACAAATTATTACCCCATATTTCTGTTTGAGGCACTTTCTAGAATGTAGCTCCTACAGGGTCAGCCCAGCAGAAAATGGGGCTGCAGTGAGCTCAGGAGACAGAGTCTGTAAGGCGAAGTGGTGATGGAAAGGGAGCTTTATAGAGAAAGAGATCCAGAGAATTGCTTAAGTCTTTGGATGAATTCTAATTTTCATATTTATAGGGCAAATCCATAAAGAGAGACAGAGAACAATTTCTAATAGAAAAATAACCAGGAGCTATAAGCTGAAAAATAACCAGAATTCACATAGCACCAAATATCTTTGACTTTCTACCAGTCAGCATGAAGAGTCCTTGCTGAATAAGCAGGGTATTCAGTAGGAACTCCAGAAAGAGTGCATTCACTTTAGTAACGACACAGAGAAACTCTAGAAGGAAGTAGATTCTAGACTATGGGTTGGCAAACTACAATGTCAGGACCATATCTGGTCTACCACCTGTGTAACTGAATAATGTTTTATTGGGACCTAGCCATGCTCACTTGTTTACATATTATCTGTGATTAGGCTATTTCACACTAAAATATAAGTCGAGTAGTTGCAACAGGGATAAACACATTCAATCTCTAGACATATTTTCCTCTTAAACTAAACTTGTGTTTAAAAGAGATGGCTTTGAAAAGAAGACTAAAAAATTTCCCTTACGTTTAAAGAAAAATACTGAAGAAAAAATTGTGATTTCTGTTCTAAACCTGTTTTTAAACAAAAACTTAAAAATAAGCATCAAAAGGACCAAACAGAACTGTAAGCAACTTAAGTGCCTCTAGAACAAAGTTCAATGCTTTTTAAAGGAATATTCCAAATTTCAGAGCTCAGCAACATAGAGTTCACAATATATAGCATCAAATTAAAAATTACTAGCATGTGAAGAAGCAGGAAAATGATCTATAATGAGGAGAAAAATTAGCCAATAGAAACAGTATAGATAATAAGAGAGATTATCAAAGAAGCTAAAGCAGCTGTCAGAATATGCTCAATGTGTTCATCTACAATTTAACAAAACCTGTAGAAAGATATTTTTACTAACAAGTAAATTTAGCGAAATTATATACTATCAACATACAAAAATCAATTATATTTTCATATTCTAGCAATAAACAACTGAAATGCAATTTTTTAAAAAATCCCTTTAAAACAGCATCCCCCAAAAATAAAATTCTAGGGATAAGTTTAACAAAATACATGCCTGGCCTTTAACTGACAACTGTAAATCACTGGTTAAAAAAAGAGACACTAGATAATTATCAGGTTTATGATCGTAAACCTCAATGATATTCAGAACTCAATTTTATCTACAATTAAAATATAATTCCAACAAAAATTTCAACAGGATTTAGTAAAAATTAACAAAATGATCCTAAAATGTATTTGGAAATGCCAAGTACCTACATTAGCTTAATAGTTGGCAGACTTAAACTAACTGATTTTAATATATACTAGTAATATGAAGCTATAATAATTAACACTGTGTGGGATTGACATATATAGACAGACTGAACAATGTATCAAGGTTATAGAGCTTATAAATAGACTCACAAACATATGATCAACTGATTTTCAAAAATGGTGATGTTAGTATGTAGTATTTTTCTCCAAAATGCATAAACTGAATCTAATTATGAGGAGAAATGAACAAACACAAATTAGGATATTCCAAAATGTAAAAGGCCTATATTTGTTTTTTTGTTTTTTTTAAGTCTGGGTAATTGTTATAGATGAAAGAAATCTAAAGATACATGAAAACTAAATGTAGTATGCCCCAGGCGGTTTGACTCGGTGGTTGCAGTGTTGGTCTGTGGACAAAGGGTTGAGGGTTCTATTCCTGGTCAAGGACACATACCTCAGTTGCAGGTTCAATACCCAGCCCCTGTTAAAGGCTGCTGTGGGAGGCAGTCGTTCCATATGTCTCTCATATTGATGTTTCTTTCTCTCTCACTTGCTCTCCCTCACTTCCCTCCCTTCAACTCTCTCTAAAAATCAATGGAAAAAATATCCTAGGGTGAGGATTAAAAAACAAACAAACAAAACAACAACAGTAAAAAAACCAAAAACATAAATGGAGTGCATAATCCTTGATTGGATCCTGAACCAGGTTAAGGAAAAGTACATTAAGACATTTTGGGGGTGACTAGTAAAGTTTGAATGAGGCCTATAAATTGAATAACAACATTGTATCAATGTTAAATTTCCTGATTTGATCATTATACATGTAATGTATAGGAAACAGACTATGAATTATTTAGAGGTAAAAGGGCATGATGGTGTCTGCAACTTATTCTAAAATGATTCAGAAGAAAGTAAGATTATATATAGAACAAATGGGCAAACTGATAATAATTTGCAAATCTGAATGAAGTGCAAGTTCTCCATAAAGTTTTTGCACTATTTCTGTGAACTGAAAACCATTACAACATTTAAAAGCATTATTAAAAGTTAAGAAAAAAGAAAATCTTCAATCTCACTAAGAGAAAAAGCTAAATCCTTAAAAAGGGCAACAGGTACCCCACAATCTTGCCCCCATTTTCTCTCTTATCATTGTCCTCCAGCCAAAGACCACCAGTCACACATCTGCAGCTGAACAACTTGGGTTTATTACTTGTAGCAGATACAATGAACAAATACCATTGGAATAAATGGGGCAGTTCAGTAAGAGGGTATAAAGGATTTATCATAGAATTAGGGCTTTGGTTAGGTTATTTTTGGAGGGGGTTGGTGTCCAAGGAAATGGAGTTTTGCTCCATATCAATTACTGTCAGGAATAAGGGCTAATTCTATGATTGGCAGTTTTAATAATTCTTATCTAACAAAGGGAAAACTAGAATAGAATCTATATCATAAAAGGCCTGTGGTTGTGGCGCCATAACAGCGTCACGAGCACAACCGGTCACCAGGAGGCTGTGTGTGCAGCGAGGCGTGCCTGGGTGGGCGGGGCTGCGTGCGTGGCGAGGCATGTGCAGGTGGGCAGGGACTTGACTCTGAGTCCCGCGTTTTGCCTGGCGTGGCAGAAGTCAGTCTGGGTCTCGCCAGTGTGGTCGGTCTGAGGCTTGTGCAATATCGCGCACTGGGCCTCTAGTAGAGTTATAATTGGTTAGAAAAAGCTTTCACTCAGATGAATCAAAATGTTTGTGTTTTCTCTGTGTTCAGGCACAATTGCAAACTGATCTTGTTTTTATTTTAATCCACCATGGTCCTCGAGTGGCCTTGTCTAATATTGATGTTCTGTGAAATTGTTCATGTTCAACAGGAGAATCACCAGCTTGTAGCAACACCAAGGCCTACCTGAAAGGCCAAGGCTGTGTGGTTAGGGGCTGCTTTTCTTTTTCTCACTTTGCAATTCTTTTTACCTGGTAAGAGAGTTCAGAGGAGCAGCTAACCCTTCTATGTGATGTGACAATAGAAAATAAAACCTAAAACCTTTTTGGTTAATTTCTTTGTAGTAGATAAATGAATAAATAAATAAACAAACAAACAAATAAAAAAATAAAGGCAGACCAGTTGCTTTGGGAGATCCTGAAACATTTGAAAGACCATCATATTTTTAAGCCTCTTGATTTTTATCCTTAGTAATTTGCAGCAAAATCTTAAAACTAGGAAGTACAATGGCATCTACTTTTAATGTTAACATGGAAGGAGGTAATATGTGGAAGAAATTTCATTAAATAGATGGCAGCAGCCTTAAGGAACTGACCAAAAAATAGGTAGAAAAAATAATGTTTGCATTAAGAAAAACATGGAAGTCTAGGCAGAAAAGAAGCCTCCAGGCTTTAAGGAGAAAGGACTAATGTGGTTCCGACTGGCTTGCTAAAGGTAGTGCATGATCCTATGGCTGAGAGGCTCTAGTTCAGAGAAAACAGCAGCTTTTGTGCTTATATGTTTCTAGGCAATGCTTACTATCCCTAGTCCCAGCCCCAACCGGAAACAAACAAAGTGCAAATTGGTCCAAATACTGTCCCTACAGCCTCCATCTTTCTCATTCCAAATAGTAGCTTTTCAAATATTCTAAGAGCAGTTTATGCAGTCTTTAGCTACATGACAAAATTTACACTAACAAAGTTACCACTCGGATTCATTCAGGACATATTTCCAGAAAGAATGACTTATATATCAATTTTTAAGTTACCCAATTTTAATATTAATGTTTTTAAAATGTTATGCTAACATTACATGCTAACATTCAACTGATTCTAACTCTATATTGGGAAAGCATACAAACAAGAAATCCAAAGTACCTGTAAAAAGAAATATGCCTTAATGATTCTGACTTGGAAGACATTTCTGAACAATTTGTATACCTTCTTTCCTAGTTATCATATTTAGAAAGGTAAGGTAGTGAGTCTGATCATAAAAAATCATTATTTTTGAAGTTTTATTTTTTTAAATATATATTTTATTGATTTTTTACAGAGAGGAAGGGAGAGGGATAGAAAGTTAGAAACATCAATGAGAGAGAAACATCGATCAGCTGCCTCCTGCACTCCCCCTACTGGAGATGTGCCCACAACCAAGGTACATGCCCTTGACCAGAATCGAACCTGGGACCCTTCAGTCCACAGGCCGACACTCTATCCACTGAGCCAAACCAGTTAGGGCTGAAGTTTTATTTTTTAATTAAATTTACTGTGGTGACGCTGGTTAACAAAATTATATAGGTCTCAGGTACAAATTCCACAACACATCATCTGTACATCGTATTGTGTGTTCACCACTCCAAATCAGGTCTTCCATCACCATTTATTGCTCCCATCCCCTAAATTTTAAGTTCAACTACCAGGAATAGCATGAAGACAGTCCACTGAACTATTTTTGCCACCAGGAAATGTAGGATATAATAATCTTTCGTTGTCTTTCAGTGCACCTGATAGAACTTTGAGTATCTGAGGAGAATTCTTTTGTCTAAGGCATACAGTTGATGTATTATAGAATTGTACATGCTGAAACCTATATAATTGTATCAACCAATGTCACCGTAATTAATTCAATAAAAAATAAAAATAATGAAATAATAAAATAAAATCTTATCTAGAAGCGTTTAGTCCTGAATGAGTCTCACATTTAAGAAAAGCTATGAGTAAGAGGCAAGAAGTCGGAGGAGATGACTAGAATGCCATGTAGAAACCACTGGGGAAGAGACTGGTGTTCTGAAGGCTGCTAGCCATTTTGCACACTAATTGCTCCTGAACTGCGTGTTGCAGATTGTCTCATTAAATGGCCTTTACAATTGCAAAGCCTTTGGACATAAGTTTCATTACAACATACACACATGCTCATGTATTTATTGAGTATCTTTGAAAAAATACATACGAAATTAAGGGTTCCTCTGGAAATCTATAATAATAAAAGCATAATATGCTAATTAGATTGGACATCCTTCTGGACATCCTTCTGGGACAAAGCCGGGGCTGCAGCCGCCTATGGCTGCGAGGGAGGGATGCAGACAGCCGCCTCAGCTGTGAAGGCCTACTCTTGCACCAATTTTGTGCATCAGGCCTCTAGTAGGAACATAAAGGCTGGAATTAGAAGAAATGTTTTTTGGTGTGTTTTTTTTTAATCCTCACCCGAGGATATTTTTCCATTGATTTTTAGAGAGAGTGGAAGAGTGAGAGAAAGACAGAGGGAAATATTAATGTGGGAGAAACACATCGATTGGTTGCCTCCTGTATGTGCCCTGACCAGGACCGGGGCTGGGGAGGAGCCTGCAACCGAGGTTCGTGGCCTTGATCAGAATTGAACCTGGGACTCTTTGGTCCAGAGGCTCTATCCACTGAGCCAAACCAACTAGGGCAGAAATGTTTTTTGTTTTTTTTTAAACCAATGCCTCTTTTTGGAAATACTATGTGTGTGTATTTAAATAAATATCTGCATTATCTTTAAAAGTAATAACATGATGCCAGAACAAAGGCTTGAACTTGCCAGAACCTCATTCTAAGATAAAGAAAGGGCTCAAGTAGGACAGTTAGAGTTGGAGAATCCTTGGATGAGGATTGATCTGGAATGAGTTACAAGAATGTTGACAGTTTCTGGACACCATGGTTTATGGGATTTGGGAGATAGAACATTTTCCACTCTACATGACTGTGGAAAAAATGTTGAAATTAAGGGAGAACAAAATATCAGTTTAGAAAAGATATAAAGAACAAAGTTACCTGAGAAAATATCTAAGATCTCTACTAAATTTATAGTAGAGTATGAGTTGCAAAAGATAGAGCAATAAGGGAAAGTTAATTGTGATAAAAGAATTCAGGAGAAACCCAAAAGTCATTCTTGTTCCATGTTTCTCCCCTCATTTCCTATATTTAATCAATCATTGACACCTTCCATTTTACTTTCTAAATATCTCCTAAATCACTTCTCTCAAGGGACACTTCTGTACTTGACTAATGAAATAGCTTCCTAATGATAGCTCTGTGTCTACTTTGGTCCTCCTGAAATTCATGTTCTATATTGTAATCAGAGTGATGGTTTCAAAATTCAACTTGGATCACCACCATGCCTGAATGTCTTAACTGGCTTCCCATCACAGTTAGGATAAAGACCAAATGTGTTAATGTGACATAGGATCAACTCAAAGTCTGTGTGCTACTCGCCCTTGCAGCCTCTTCTCCTTACCATGCTCTCCTCAGCTCCCCACCACAACCCTACTAGCCTTCTAGCCACTCCTTCAACAACAGAAACTTCACAAATGCTGGGTCACCTTTCTCAAGAACTCTCTCTCTTTGAAAATCTTGCAGTTTTTGTTTTAATGTCCACTTTCCATAAGAAACCTTGATTGGTCAATTCCCTCTATGAGAGCCTCTTGTCATACCAGGCAGTTCCCAGGACTGTAGTAACATGCAGTGCTGTACTTGTCTGCCTGATTATTTGCATAATAACTGACCACCACAAACCTGTAGGGCCACAGATTTGAGGATAGAAACTGGCTTTACTTAGAAAATAATATTGCAATAACAATGTATGGTGTCAGATAGGTATTAGATTTATGGAGTGATCACTTTGTCAATTATATAAATGTGTAATCACTATGTGGCACACCTGAAACTAATACAATATTGTGTGTTAACTATAATTAAAAATATTTATAAAAGCAAGTGCTCACCATACATTTGATGAATAAACAAAAAAGTGAATGAATGTAGCAAGGAGGAGGATATATGTCACTGAGTGAGAGCTTTCTGGATGGTTGTCTGGAAAATCAGTTGGCATTTTGGTTGTTGGGCAACAATGGAAGGGATCGGGCTATGTTTTCAGTAATAAACTTCAAGATACCAAGACTGAAGGCATTAGAAAAGAGCTAACTACCTCAGATAGATTTCCTGTGATGAAAATGACAAACATTTCTGGGTTTCTTTCTTTTGTTTTGGATAATTACAGCAGCTAATCAATTTGTTCAAAATATACATTTCTAATACATTAAGCAAATATTATATCTATAGACAGAATTCTATAGTCACAGTCCCAATTTATTTATTTTTTTCATGTATAGTCATGTCAGTAGAAAAGCTGTATTTGAAAACACAGTAAGGACATACACAAAGATTTTTCATTAACACTTACTGAATTAAACTAAGGTATTGTGCTCAGGTGGGCCTTCATTCTTCACTTCAGTGAGAATTTTGTCAGAATAATTTAAAAGTTGAACTTGGCCTTCAGTCTATTCCCTATCATTTTTTCTAGTTGCCAGTCTTTTTTTAACATTATTTTTATTGTTGACACTATTACATATGTTTGCATTACACACAACCCCACTTGCCCACCTCCGCCCAGCCCTGCCATCCTTCCCTCTGGCCATCACCACACTGTTGTCTGTGGCTATGGGTTATGCATACATGCCCTTTGGCTAATCCCTTCACCTTCTTTCATTCTGTCCACCTCTCCCACCTTCCCTCTCACAGCTGTCAGTCTGTTCCATGTATCCATGACTCTGTTTCTACTTTGTTCATCAGTTTTGTTCATTAGATTCCACATATGAGTGAAATCATATGGTGTTTCTCTCTCTGGCTTATTTCACTTAGCATAATAATCTCTATGTCCATCCATGCTGTCACAAAAGGAAATAGTTCCTTCTTCTTATCGCCACATAGTATTCCATTGTGTAAATGTACCACAGCTTTTTATCCACTCATCTACTAATGGGCACTTCTGCTGTTTCCAAATCTTAGCTATTGTAAATAATGCTGCTATAAACATAGAGGTGCATGTATTTTTCCTGATTGGTGTTTCAGGATTTTTAGGATATGTTCCCAGAAGTGGGGTCGCTGGGTCAAAAGGCAGTTCCATTTTTAGTTTTCTGAGGACGCTCCATACTGTTTTCCACAATCCCAATTTAACACTACCTTTATATAACTTGATCCCATAACAAAGCAATTTCCATTTGTAAACCTTGCTGATCTGGTTAGAAATATTTTGTGTAATTAAATTGAGGAAGTTTTTGTTGTTGTTGTGGTTAATCCTTACCTGAGGATATTTTTTCATTGATTTTTAGAGAGTGGAAGGGCGGGGGACAGACAGAGAAGAAACATTGATGATGAGAGAGACACATTGATTGGGTTGACTCCCACAGGTACGGTGACCAGGCCAGGGATTGAGCCTGCAACCAAGGTACTTGTTCTTGACTGGATTTAAACCCATGACCCTTCAGTCCATGGGCTGATGCTCTATCCACTGAACCAAACAGGCTAGGGCTGAGGTAATTTTTTAATTCAAAGGGGAAAATAAAAGAAAACAGACCATCTAAGCTAAATTATATTAAGAGGAAGCAAAACACACAGTATGTTTAGGCCTAAACACCACTCCCATTTGTGAAGTATTTTATTTTAAAATTAAATGGGATAAGTGAAATAAGTCAAATAAAGACAAATATATAATTTCACTTATAAGTGGAAAAATAAATAAACAAACAAAACTAAACAGCCTCGCACTGGTTGGATAGCTCAACTGGCTGGAGTGTCAGCCCCATACACCAAGGTTGTGGGTTCCATCCCCAGTTAGGGCACATATAAGAAGCAACCACTGAACACATAAATACAACAAATTGATGTTTCTCTTTCTCTCTCTCTCTCTCTCTCTCTCTCTCTCTCTCTCTCTCTTTCCCCCCTCTCCCCCATTCCTCTCTTCCTCTCAGGTCAATAAATTAAAATTTTTAAAAATCTTAAAGAACACACAAAACAGAATCATAGATATAGAGAACAAACTGATGGTTGCCAGAGGGGAGGAGGGTTGGGGGCTAGGTACAAAAGGTGACGATTTGTAGTTACAAAACAGATCTGAGATGTAAAGCTCAGCATAGGGAATAAAGTCAATAATATTGCAATGATGTTAGTATGAGATAAACTATGTTTGAATTTTCTTCAGTTTATGTATTTTTGACTATGTATATACCATTCATAGTGAGCAGAGTAAAAAATTCTTTTAAAACATAAATAAAATGTGGGCTCCCTTTCCTTACAGCATATATCATCTTACTAGGGTAACACTGTTTTGAAGTATTTGTGTGTACATGCACACATTACACATGTGTCACATATTCACATACATAGCATGCACACATATGTATTACATGCATGTATATGTGAAAATTACATATGTGAATTAACATACATGTAATATAGTTTAAAAGGACTGAAGAGCAATTTTAAACTAAGTGGTAAAATTAGTTATAATGGTAACTACTATTTATTAATCACCTATATAAAGTGCTTTGTGCTAAGCAATCCCATATAATAAAAGCCTAATATGAAAATTGTCCCTTCAATCAGGAGTTTGACTGTGAGTTCAACCACTCGCTACAACATGCACTGACCACCAGGGGTGGTGTGGAACATGGCAGGCATCAGTGACGTGGCACTGGCAGTGGGCGGCAGTGGAGGCGATGCCAGCCCCGATGGGCCCCATGAGAGCAGGACTGCGGCAGTATGGTGGAGCAGGTGAGTGGGCACGCAAGGTGGGTGCGAGCAGAGGCCGATTGCTGGGCTGATCACCACAGAGATGGTGACCAGTGGTGGCAGCAGGGGGCAGGGCCGCCACCCCACTCCCAGGCACTGAGGAAGCTGGGCGGGGGGCCTGACCCTGATCAATCGCTCCACAGATGGCGACCAGTGGCCGGCAAGCCCTGATCACCTGATCGGGGCCGGGTCTGGGCTGGGACAGGTAACTGGGGGTGTGTGGTGGTGACCAACCTCCCGCAGTGCCTGGGCGGGGGACTGAGACCTCTCAATGGCTATCTGGGTGCAGGGGTGATGTGGACAAAGGTGTAGTGAGAATGTGGGGTGTCTGCCGAGCTCACTCTCACTCCCCCTGCTACCCTCCCCCGGCATGCCAGGGCTCGCACCAGGGAAGCCCCTGTGCTCAGGTGCCAGGCACCTGTGAGAAGCCCGCCTCGCACCCATGTGGCCTCTTCCGGGTGAGCTGGGCCACAGCCACTGGGACTGCAGGGGCCAGTGGGGCTCCCCATGGGTTCACGCAGGAGCTGGTCTGTGAGGCTGACCGGGAGAGAGTGTGCTGCCAGCCCGGCTTCCATGTAATGCCGCTGGGTGGCCCTGAGGCCCACGCTGCACCCCAGCCTGTGGGGCCTAGCCATGCTCACTGCATCTCCATATGGGCACTCAGGTGCCAGGACTCAGGTGGAGTGAGCTGGGCCACAGCCACTGGGACTGCAGGGGCCAGTGGGGTTCCCCATGGGTTCGCGCAGGAGCTGGTCTGTGAGGCTGACCGGGAGAGAGCGTGCTGCCAGCCCGGCTTCCCTGTAGTGCTGCTGGGCGGCCCTGAGGCCCACGCTGCACCCCAGCCTGTGGCGTCTAGCCATGCTCACCGCATCTCTGTATGGGCACTCAGGTGCCGGACTCAGGCGGAGTGGGGCATGTGGGGGCCCAGGAGCCCAGGTGCTTCCCAGGACCAGAGGTCAACTGGGACCTGCCCTTCCACATCAGAAGCTTGCACTTCAATTGCTGGCCAGGCCTAGGGACCACACCTGTGCACGAATTTCATGCACTGGGCCTCTAGTCTATAAATATTATCTCTAATCCTCATGACAACATTGCAAGAAGTGTTAGTTATTTCAATTTTCAAAGGTGGAAATTAAGGATAAGAAACCTAAAGTACACCCAGCTGAGCATCAATCTATGAACCAAGAGGTCAAGGTTGGATTCCCAGTCAGAGCACATGCCAGGGTTGCAGGCTTGATTCTCAGTAGGGGGCATGTAGGAGGCAGCTGATCAATAGTTGATCAATAATTCTCTCTCATCATTGATGTGTCCATCTCTCTCTTCCTCTTCCTTCCTCTCTGAAATCAATAAAAATATATTTTAAAAGAAAAAAATAATGAAACCTAAAGTACTAATTCACACACCATGTGCCTGTGCCCACCAATGATTCTAAGAATAATAATGGGGAAAGCATGATTCATAACTTTGTGCAGGAAGAAGAGAGAGAATATTTGAGGCTCCTGCTTAACACTGAAGGGGCAGCAATAATCAAGAACATGGGAACCCTGAGTGCACTGTGTCTCAATTTGTTGGAAAATCTTCTAAAGTGTGAAGATAACAGATCAAGTTGTCAGAATGGTTAGAATTACCAAACAGTTCATCTGGCCCACGTCAGCATTTTAAACTGAGGGCAAGTCATTTTGTCTCTTAGTTTAAAGCATGATGAGCTGATACACGTATTAAGGAATAGGAAAACAGAATTTTGGAGACTGACATAGGTACATTTTATTAATATTTCTTTTCAATAAAAATCAAACTGGACAAATGGGTTAATTGACTGAATCAGTAGAGAAAGAAGAAATGGTATAGTGACTCCAGATACTAGCTTAGAACACAAAAATCATCCTACAGAGTTATAGTAATTGGGCCACGAGATCACTGAGAGTATGACAAAGGAGAAGTATAGGAAGTATACAAATCAGCATCTGTAAGATAAAGTCACACTATTTTCTAAAGAGAAGCAGCACTCCCTGACACTACATTGTAAAGAAATTTCTTCCATGAATCTTCAACATTGTAAATCACAAGTTTGTGGATTTTTTTAAAGTAAGCTAAAGATATAATGCATAAAAGGAGGCAATTAGGAAGCTATTACTGTATCCAGCTTAGACTATGAAGTAGGTTCAGATTAGAGGTATTAAATAAGTAGCGCCTAGAACATAGTAACAACTCATCAAATGTGACCTGTTGTAATGATTATGAGCGTAATAGCAGGGTTGATGGTGAAAAGTAGCTGAAATTAGAAAATATTTTTAAGATAAAGCCCATAGAAATTCCCAATAGGTGGAAGGTGGATAATCAGAATGGAAGAGGCCAAGAGCTGCTTTGATTCTTGGCAAGAGAAAATGGCTGAATGATGTAGCTATTTACTCCAGTGAGGGTGGGGGGGAGAAACCTGAGGCAGAATTAAGTTTTATTTTCTTACCAGAGGCCCAGTGCACAAGATTCATGCACTTGGGGGGGGCGGGGTCGCTCAGCCCAGCCTGCGCCCTCTCACAGTCCAGGAGCCCCTGGGGGATGTCTGACTGATGGCTTAGGGGAGCGAGCCTAAGCCAGCAGTTGGACATCCTTAGTGCTGACACGGAGGCGGGAGAGGCTCCTGCCACCTCCACTGCACTAGCCAGTCGTGAGCCCAGCTCAGGGCTTCTGGCTGAGCAGCGCTCTCCCTGTGGGAGCACACTGACCACCAGGGGGCAGCTCCTGTGTTGAGTGTCTGCCCCAGTGGTCAGTGCACGTCATAGTGACCAGTCATTCCGCTGTTCGGTCAATTTGCATATTAGCCTTTTATTATATAGGATTATTTGCAAGAGAGAGAAATTTATATCATACTAAAATGTAAACACTTCATATTTATAGGACATTAACATGTATTATCTTATATTGATTGCTCTCATCTCAATTCCCAGGGAGATTAAGAGAACATGATCCTTTTTGTAGAGTTAAGAAAACTGAGCTTGAGGGAAGTATAAATGGCTTCCAAGTCTATAAATCAGCCAAGACATGTTATCACAGCATATCATGCATTGGCAAATATTGGCTACACTGCTGAATTTAATTGTTGTCTCGGAGAAAAGAATAATGCTGAATTTTCCTTGAAATTTACTGATAAGTAACCATACATATACTTATAAACTATTTATAAAAATAAAAGGGGATAGTCATAAATTACTTAGAAAAAGTTGAAAAATTGATCAAGGCTGAAGGAATTGAAGTAATAAAGTTAATTAAAGGTAAACACAAATTGTTTTCTCTTGAAGTTTTTGGAAAATAGAAGAAAAAACTTGAGTAAATATCAAATAAAGAATCAATGTATAAAAACCAAATTCTATATATATATATATTTATATCCTGTTGTGTAATCAAGAAGCCAAATAATTTTGATGAACATATGAAGATGCCAGGTAAGTGTAGCACCATGAATTCTACTTATGGTGAAAGAAGGCTAAGTGCAGGAAGCAAAACCAGTAACTAAGTATGGCACCTAAAGTCACCACATTCAGGTCAATTCACAGACCTTCAGTAACTTAAAGTCTGGTCTTAATCAGTTCCTTTAACCTTTCTGCATAAAATTTTTTCCACTTCTAAACTAGTTATTAAAACTGACCTCACAATGACATTTTGAAAAATAAATAAGTGTTTATACGATGTTTTAAAGAAAAAATGAATCACTACTTAAATAATGATATCAAAACAAATTTAGGTGCGCATATACTTTGTCAAAAAAATAACATTCATTAATAGTCACTTATGTCATTTTCATAGCTAAAATAAATGGAATGCCAACCAATGCCAGACATTTTATAAATATTATCTATAACTCTCACAATATTTAATAATAAGTATTACCTTGATTTTAAACCAATATTAATTAACTTGTGCAAATTCACAATGTTTGTTAAAGGTGGATCTGAGATATAGACCCAAATGGATCAAACAATGAAATTTGTGTTCCTTTTCATTCTAGCATATTGCATGACATTCTAGGATAAAATAGAAAAATTAAGAAATAACAAGAATCAAAAGTCTATAACTTTCTCTAATGGAGTTTATAAATAATAACCATGCATACAGTTATAATGAAGTTTTTCTAATAATGCAATTCAATACATGGTGGGAGAACTGAATGACGTAGTGAATGCTGTGAAAGATTGGTGACACCAGTAGCATGGGTTGGCTCCACAGAGGAGTTAGGTACTAACACCCTAAAAGAAGGGTAAGATTCATGGAAGAAATATGAAGAATAGAAAAATGCCTTTTCAGCATTTGAAAATTTGCATAAATAATGAGAAACACAGCATGCTTGTGGATAAGTACTAAATTAATCTTGTTTGAGAAACAAATTAATATTTTCCTAGAACTTGATACTTTGAAAAGTACTTTAATATTGTGTGTATGTGTAGAAATTTGCACACATGTATGTACCTGTACATATTCACATGTGTATAATCATACTTTTTCTGTGTCAAACTTTAAGAGCAACTTATAGAGAATAAACTAATCTATATTGGAGCCAGAACACAAAAATCATGTTCTGTCACTCCAAAATTCATCTAGGGAATTAGTAGAGATATGATCATATAGAATACTCAGCTATCTGCTTCATGTTCAAAACTTTTCCTCACTTTCCATCTTCAATGGGATTTAGTCTAAACTCCTGAGTGCAGCTTTCAAGGACATTCACAAGCCAATCCCAGCACCTCTTTCTGGCATCATTATTTCAAGACCTCACTACATCATCTACTCTTCATTCACACCAGACATCTGTTCACTCCTCTACACATACATGGGCCTTTATGCACCTGAGTCTTTGATCATGTTCTTCCTGAGTCTTTGATCATACCCTTTTAGGTACAGGGTCACCACAATAAAGCAAGTACTGCAATAAGAGAGTCATAATCTTTTTGCTGATAGAGAGTCTTGCCTTCAACTTGTGAAAAACACATCTGTGAAGCGCAGAAAAAAGGAGGTATGTTTGTCTATCTTTATCTCTGTATTAAAAAGGTACTATTCCATCAACTCCAACTAACTGAACTTTATCAGATTTTTCATTCTTTAGGCAAAAATGATAATGAAAAGAAACTGGGTATTGTAGTCTGAATAATGAATATCAAACATGTCCCTGCCCAAATCTCTGGGACCTATCAATATATTACTTTACATGAGGGGGAAAGGGGAGATGTGGTTTTGGCAGATGTAACCAAAGGTAATAATCTGGGATGGAATATTATCCTGGATTTTCCAGTGGGCATAAACTAATCACATAACCCCTTAAAAGTGAAAGAAGAAGGCAGAAGACTGAAGTACAAAAACTGAAAAAGAGGCTAAAAAGATTCAAATTATGAGATGGACTTGACCCACTTTTACTGGCTTTAAGGATGGAACTGGAGGGCCACTAGCTTAGAAACCTGAGTGACCTCTAAAAGCTAGGTACGACCTCAGCTACAGCTAGCAAGGAACTGGCAACCGTAGTCCTACAACCACAAGGAACTAAATTCTGCTAACAACCTGAATGACTGAAGAAACAGATTCTCTCCTAGAGCCTCCAGAAAGGAATGCACCCTTAAAGACACTGTGATTTTCGCTCAGTGAGACCTGTGTAAGATTTCTGACTTACAGAGCTGTGAGATAATAAATACATGTTCTTTAAAAGCCACTATATTTGTAGTATTTGTTATGGCACCATATAAAACAAATACAGGGGGACATGGATGTTGTAATTAGCCAAACATATGTGTGAATCCCATATCTCTTTGTATGATTTTCATTCAATCATATCATATGTAAGGGGAAGATTATCTTATACAAAAAAATCATCTAAAATGCCAACAGTGATATACCATACATAGCTGTTATGATTACATTATTATTATTATTTTAATTATCATTTACTTGGGGGAGGATCCAAATAATGTGTTCGTCACAATATTATATAGCACATAGTATGTTTTTTAAATAATTATTCATTTACAAGGATGCCTCTCCTATCAAACTGTAAACTTCTTACAGAAGAACAAAAGGTGTGTGGTATTTAGCTTTGCATCACTAGAGCTTAGAACATTATCATTTATAGAGTATCCACCAGTAAGCATATGATAAATTGAACCAAAGTGGAATACCCATCTAAGTTTGAACTTTATCCTCTAGTGTAGGAAAGCTATTCAGTAAATCTTAGCAGAGGAGTGATATGGTCAGAGTATTGTTCTAGGAATTCTAACATTTTTTAACTTAAAAAAGAATTAAAATTGGGAGTGACCGGAAGCAGTGAGACTAGTTAGATCTCAATTAGTTTGAGTGTGTGTGTGTGTGTGTGTGTGTGTGTGTGTGTGTGTTTTCATTTGATATTTTACATATTAGGAAATTGACACAAAATGGTGAAGTGACTTACTTAAGGTGATATTGTTAACTCTGAGGAGACAACAGGATAAAATTCATAAAAAAATAAAGTCCAATATTTCTACTCTATAACATTGCTACTCATGGTTCAGTCTGGTGGTAAACTTAATGCAAAATTCAAAAAATCAATATTATTTGACAGATAGTTCCACTTTTCAAAGTATAATGGGAAATTAATGAGGGACAGCCTACCCTGGTCCAGCTTAATTCTCAGGGAAGCACTGCTTCAGAGGGCGGAAGCTAGACATAAAGTCATGTGAAGCTATTCCTGCAAATCTAGGCCTACAATAGTTTCTGGTTACAGTCGGTCTCATAAGACTCAATAATATTAAGAATATTAAAGATTCAAGTGTAAGAATAATTATTGGAGGCAGTAGCTATTAATAGGGATCATTCAGCCTAATAAGATTCTTTGAATCAAGGAGACACATCTCTCAGGGGCCAACACCAGGTCCATTTTTTCAGTGCATCTGATTGGGAAAAGAGGAACAACTAAATAGAGGGACAATTTTCATAGGGTCTGTCGTGGAAATATGTGGAATATATGATCTTATCCCTGCCTTATATGAACTTAAAATATCCCTAGTAAATAAGACAATCATACAAGCAACATAAAATAAACAATAAAGACTGTGGTTTGCCCATTACTGCTCTAAGGCAAGAGTGATAGTCTTTCAGAGTAGTAATTGGGACTGGATGGCTGCTGCCACCCAGTGGACACCATCAGATTCAGTTTGGCCAAGCCATCAATAAATTTAGTCCAAGCAACTCCTGGACTTAAGTTTGAGAAACTCCTGGAAGTGGAGTCCCAAGGTAGTCAAAAGCAGCCCCTGTTATTGGTCCTGGGGCAGGTAAAAGGCTATTCAGATATACCTGTAACCTTTTTGTATAAGGAAACCACAACTGCAGAGCCGAACTGGTTTCTCTCTTGAAAATGCTATCTTCATCTAATATGAGAAGACCGTTGAACTTTTTCAATTCTTTGGTTAGCATCTGAGTGACCCCCAACCCAAGATGGTAATATCTGGGCACAATGACACTTGGGAATCCCGCAATAGGTACTTGGTCTCCAAAAGTTCCCAATAGCAGGCCAGTGTCTGCTTCTCAAATGAATGTATTGGGCACACCTATTGGGGAGGCAGTGAGTCTAGTACCTAAAGCTGCTTCCCTTTGCCAGAGGTTCCAATAAGTTAATAGGTACCTGTAGCTTAGAGAGGGCTGTAGGAATTTAGGCCTCTAGAGGAGTACTGCGGGGCAGCCTATTGTACTACCTCTAGTACTGTGTGCTGCTCAAAACCACAGCTAAATTTGGCACATTTTCTGGTCCACTTGTACAAAATCTCTAGATGAGGCAAATAGTATCTCTAATACTCAGTCTGAGTAGGTGCCGGATTTCCTTTTTGATCGTGCGGGTAGCACGGCAAGTAACTTTCCCTTTCCTGTCTCAGGGATCAATGTTTGAGCCTCAGCCTATATTGTTCCCCAGAATTTGATGGGTTACAAAAGAATTGTGAAGGGTCTGAGACTTTATCTTAATCGAAAGCTTGTGAGTTAGCCTGTTATGGCTTTATGGGTTATTATAAAACACAAGACTCCTGGATCAGAGATGAAGGGCACTTTACTATTCGGAGGAGTAGAAGTAACTTGAGTATCCTCACCTTTTCCTGTCTCAGGGATCAATGTTTGAGCCTCAGCCTATATTGTTCCCCAGAATTTGATGGGTTACAAAAGAATTGTGAAGGGTCTGAGACTTTATCTTAATCGAAAGCTTGTAAGTGAGCCTGTTATGGCTTTATGGATTATTATAAAACACAAGACTCCTAGATCAGAGATGAAGGGCACTTTACTATTCAGAGGAGTAGAAGTAACCTGAGTATCCTCACCTTTTGTGTGTGTTTGTCTCTGAATCTCAATTTCCACAATGGGATGTAAAGATAGTGGGTTGCATTGCAGGAGAGGAACTCTGAGTATAAGAAACCTGAATATTTTGTAATAGGCAGTAAGTATGCCTGACCTTTGCTTCAGAGAGAGAATATATCTTTTTTTTAAAAAATATATTTTATTGATTTTTCACAGAGAGAAAGGGAGAGAGACAGAGAGTCAGAAATATCGATGAGAGAGAAACATCGATCAGCTGCCTCCTGCACAATCCCCACTGGGGATGTGCCCGCAACCCAGGTACATGCCCTTGACCGGAATCGAACCTGGGACCCTTGAGTCCGCAGGCCGACGCTCTATCCACTGAGCCAAACCGGTTTCGGCGAGAGAATATATCTTTACACTCCAGGGCTGTTAACAAACCTGGACTTTGCTTTGGAGGGAGACAATGCTTTTATTTCCAAAGCTGTTTATTATACAAACATCCCAAGAACAGTCAGTGCTTTGTCTTGCAAAATGTGCAGAAATGCAAGGAGAATTGTCTCCCAACATTGAATGATTGGTCCCTAATAATTAATGAATAATTAATAATGAATAATTAATGAATCATTCTTGTGGTCTCATGTGAGCTGGTATAAGCTCTAAAGCCATTGTCCCTTATACTCTTGAGGCCTATCAACATTATATCTCAACGTAGTAAAGCCAATTAGCCGTAAGGGTGTTTCTTCTACATCTCAATCCAGCATTGGTGAGACATAGGAGAATTCAAACACTCCTGTGATGACATAGTAATTGTGTTTGGGGGCCCAACCAGATGATGGTACCAAAGTGATCAAGACAAAGGCATTAGCAATGGCCATGGTGGCATAACAGGTACTATCAGTTGTGCATTTGATTCAGTTACAGTCACAATGTCTGAAATAGCTGGGGTTACACTAAATTAAATTAGTGATAGTCAACAGTTCAACTTTTTTTTTCAATAATCATCTGAGGATACATTTTCATTTATTTTAGAGAGAGAAGAAGGGAGAGAAAGAGAGAAACATGGATGCGGGAGAGAAATATTGATCGGTAGCCTCCTGTATGGGCCTGAACCTGGAATGAAACCACAACGTAGGTATTTTCCCTGACTGGGAATTGAATCCACAACTTTTGGTGTACACAACAACTGTCCAACAAATTGAGCCACCTGGCCAGAGAAACAGTTCACTTTTAATTGGTCACACAGGGTTGATATATGAAGATATTGCATCATAAAACAAAATAGCTCTGCTGTCTTGAAGTCATTAATGAAATATGCACTTTTCTCCTCCTGGAATACTGTGTTGTTTTTAAAATAATATGGGAAGCTTATTTGGTGGTCTGTAGGGCACTACTGCAACTATAAGATGGACTAGTGCAATCAACAGATCTACTAGTCAACTAGTGTAGCCCTCCCTGCAAGATGGTCTTTGCAATCAGCAGTTGGACTTGATGAGCATTCACAGTCCAATCAGATGAAACATCAATGCCAATTACACATTCAGTAGTACCCATAAGGGAAGACAACAAGAGTCTGAACAATCTTACCCAAGGTTGCAGTTACTGCTTTTCCCTTCCTGATTTTCACATCATATCCAAATCCAGCCAGTTAAATGCCTGGCTCTTACTTCTCAAGAGAACCTGAATCCAAAGAGCATAAACTTTTGTATCTATCACTTTTTGCCCCTACACCATAGTACCTTCACTGTGTTGTAAAGTCGCTGTTTCACCAGAAGATGGAAAACCTGAGGCCCACCTTGTTCTCCTTTAGTTAAAGGCTGTCAAATCAGGATATAGAGACCCAGGGTCAGATAGTGGAGGAACTGAAGGACTAATTTGTTCTAAGGGTCACACTCTTTCTCCAGTAAAGGAAGATTTCTGTGTACAAAGACATTTGGTTTTATAAGGGTACCGTCTGTTTCAACCAGTTGCATAACTGCCCAATTGGCTTGAATTGCAAACTTTGTCTAGTGTAGGGGAGGGTCTATTTATTCTGAGCATCTTTTGGCACAAAATGATCACAGTCTCCTACACAGGGCCTCCTGTTACTAACAACAAATTCAGTGAAATCCTTCATAGTGGGGAGTAGGGTGGGTAGAACAGATCTTAAAACTTCCCAGTCATTCTCTGTGAGGGACTCATGATCAGGGCTGTCGTTCCGTCAAATTATCCAGTCAGAATGAAGCAGCTTTGACTAGCAGCCCCATGCGATTTCAAGAAATTTTACTGACCTTGGAGAAGTGTCCCCGTGTTAGCTATAATGCAGTCATAGAAACTGAAACCCAAAGTAGTAAGCTTTGTTGTGAGACAAATTCTGTCCCCCCTGCATCCAAGTGGCTTAAAGCATGAAGTCATGTGTGAGATGGCCTCAGTGCTGCCCTTTGCTCTCTAAGTATATAGCCTTCTCACTCTCCTCACAGAGGCATCAGCCAAGAGCTCTGCAGCCTATTGTCTAAAGTGGTCCTGGACTTTCCGCCTCTTTCTCTAACTACAGGTCAGCATCTCAGGAAGACAGAGGCATTGTGACATACGCTGACGGATCTACGTGTGCCACATCTGAGACACTCAAGACCTAGTGCTCCATTCCATTTGCAACAAGCAGAAAACAAGCCAGCTCCTCTACACAAGGGAGGAACCATTTTGATAGACTCTATGGTCACCTTGACCTACTTACTTGCCTTTGTGAGTAGCAACAGAGACTGTGCAATCTCAAGGGACAGTTTGACACACTCATAGTGGAGGAGGAGGGCTGATGATAGACTTTCTCTCCCAACAATATGTTAAAACCTAACAATAATGGTTGAGCCCTGGCCAGTGTTTCTCAGTGGTTAGAGCATCAGCCTTCCCACAGAAGGCTAGCAGGTTTGATTCCTGGTCAAGGTCACATACCTGGGTTGCAGGTTTCGATCCCCGGCCCCAGTAAGTAGGGGCACATGCATGAGGCAACCAATTGATGTGTCTCTCTCACATCAATGTTTCTATCTCTCCCCCTCCCTCCCTTGCACTTTCTCTAGAAATCAATGGAAAAAAATACCCTCCAGTGAGGATTAACAAAACAAAGAGTAATGGTTGAATTATTTGTAGAAATAATGATAAAATGAAGTCAGCTGATATGTGAGGCACACTATGATAAACTCTAGTTTTCTGGATTTTAATACTGTATATTGTAATAAAGTTGATAAACTTTGAGATGTGAAAGTTGATACAAATGGATATGTACATTTGAAAAAAATGAGTCCTAAATTTTCAGTTCATAAGTTGATTTAATGGTGCTGCTTTTTAGTAAATGATGCAAAGTTAACACAAAGTTTACTTAAGAATATGTGAATTGTTGCCTGGTCAGTGTGGCTCAGTGGTGGAGCACCAGCTCATGAACCAGGATGTCATGGTTCAATTCCTGGTCGGGGCACATGCGTGGGTTGTAGGCTCAATCCCCAGTAGGGAGCTTGTAGGAGGCAACCGATAGATGATTCTCTCTCATCACTGATGTTTCTATCCCTTTCTCTCTCTCCCTTCCTCTCTGAAATCAATAAAAAATATTTTAAAAAGAATATATGAATTAGCTCCTTTGGCTAGGAAGATAAATAAGCACTGCATATGTGAGGTGTGTTTATTTCACTCTCTCCTCTTATGAAGTCCAACCCAACCCTTTCTGGGCTACTAAGAAACATGAAAAACAAACAAAAAACAAAGGAACTTCCTTCATCTCTTTCCACATTTACTTCATTAGACAACAACTTAAACATATCCATCATCTAAGCTTTTTGTTTATATTACCTTAAACATTACCCTCTATATTTCAAGTTTACAATGGAATTAGTAAAAAGAACCATGTGATACACAACCAACATGGGGACTGAGTAAATGTAAAGTATCTTTGTTGTATCATCTAAAACCAGCATTCCTTTACTGTGATTGCATATCAGGAATTTAATACAATTATAGCTCATGCATTATCTTGCATTGAATAGGCACTCTAAATACTAGTTAAACTAAACAGCAATCTGGTCCTAAGAATATTTACCATTTTGATGAGAATTGTTTGTATACAAATAGGTTGGTCTCAGAGCAGTCAGAGCATGGTAGAAAATGAATAAAATGAACAAGTAAATACTAGCTAAACTATGATAAAATATTTTAAGTAGTGGCGTAGACACCTAGAAATCCACTTTGAGGGCTGTGCTTTTCAATCAGCAAAGACAGCTGCTTGCTCATTAATTGTAGTCTTCCAATCCCCTTATCTTGGTAGCTTTTGCAATTAAGGTTTTAGTGTTTGGTGTGTTTTATGGTTCCTAGTTTTCCAGGCACATAAGGCTTAATGCTATTTTCTGTTATGTACTCACTAAAGAGAAATATTTCTCCTCTATAAACATGTCCATCTTTTAAGGGTTCTTCCAGAAAAGAAAATGAATGGCAGCCCAAGTTCACCCAGGTATTTATCTGGAAGCCCACTGACTGACTTTGGTAGATAAGACAAACTACTCAGGCCAGTTTGTAAAGGAGAGCTCCTGAGAGTTCTCCATGCCGCATAAAGTCGCAGTGGAGCAATTCATTTATGTGACACTTCCATTTCTAGCCAGCGGTGTCTGGGATGTTAACAAGACAGCAAAGGAAAGTGTTCTTACTCCCAAAAACAAATTGCAGAAAGGAGCCACGAAACAATTAATTTTCCGAAGACATTGGCATTAAAGAATTGCAGTAAAACTAACACTTATTTCACACGGATTGAGTGCTATATGAAAGTAGCTCTTATTGTGGCAATTTGACATCACAAAATTAGCTTTAATTTAGCTTTATTTTTATTTTAATTCACTTTAAAATGTTTTTGATTCCCCTATGATTTCTTCTGTGATTGATTTATTTAGAAGAATGTGACTTAATTGTGTATATTTGGAATATTGCAGATGTGATCATATTGATACCTAACTAAATTCCATTGTGTTTAGAAAGCATGCTCTGTATGACTTCCATTCATTTGAATCTATTGAGACTAGTTTTTGGGTTCAGCACCTTATTAAATATTCTATGTGTACTTGAAATCAGTGTGATTCTGGTACTCCTAATAACCAATAGATTGAATATCACTGTTATTTAACTTCAACATCTTACAAATGTGTGTCAAACTTCTGGTCAAACACATTGGAAATAATCTTAAAATAAAAAAAAATAACTTTTCTAAAGGTGCTCTATATAGCTACTATTGAATTATACTCATATTATCAATTATAGAATATTTACTGTACTGTTATTTTAGTTGAAAATACCATTATATTTCTCCCTCTCCTCTCCTCTCCTCTCCTCTCCTCTCCTCCCCTCCCCTCTCCTCTCCTCTCCATCAACCTTCTGTCCTTTCCTTGCTCCTTCCCTTCTTTTAAAAAAAATGCTCAATTGAACTACTAATTATGTCCCTTTTTAAGACAAGAAGATCTTAAATAACATATGTTGGATATAGGGTGTTAAATATGCTAAGACTTAGAGCAGTAGAATTTTCACAAATAAAATAGTTCTAATTAAAAGAGATGCAATGGACATAATTACTACTAAATGCCATTTAAACAAAGGACTGCTAAAAAATTAAGATTCCCCCCCGTGAGGAAAAAAGATATGGTGCTTCATGTTTCTGCATCCTATTTTAATAACACCGCTATTAATATAACCTGGAGTATTATTTTGGAAGATGATTACATGTAAAGATATCTGGTTCATAAAATTCACCATGGCTTTCCTACATCCATGTGTACCTGAGGCCTCTCCTTCCAATTCCCAATAAGGTAAGCTTACAAGAAGTAGAAATAACTACTTTACTCAGCACAATGATTACTGGTAAAGATTAAAAACAAACAACTAACTAAATACTAATTATGTGTAGTGTTTTGTTTTTTTATTCCCTGTGTCTCACTAATTTTGTATTGATGTCTTTAAGAGCTCAGTATATGAGTCAGTTCTTGTTTTTGCACCTATAGCAAAATAGTCATCTTTACATCAATGCCCCAGCATTATTCTGTGACCAGTTTCTTACTTTCCATTTTCAGATTATGCTATCCTATCTAATAAAGAGGGAATATGATAATTGACCTTCACACCATCGCAAAGATGGTGGCGCCCACAGCCAATAAGGAGGGAATATGCTAATTGACTGCCATGCCCTCAAAGATGGCGGTGCCCACAGCCACAAGATGGCGGCACCCAGTTCCCTCAGCCCCACTGGGGTGGCAGGTGCATGGCAAGGCCATGCGCCTGCCTCCAGAGTCCCCCAGTCCCCTCAGCCCCCCACCTACCCAGGGCTGGCCTGAGGTGCAGGTAAGCCTCAGATGGTGGCTGCCCAGCAGCCCAGGGCTGCCTGAGGCTCAGGTAACCAGGGCCAGCCAAGGCTTGCACTGCCAGGAGTGGCAGCAGCAGAGGTGTGATGGGGCATCGCCTTCCCCTGATCACTGGGTCACCTCCTGCCCCGGAGGGCTCCCAAACGGTGAGAGGGGGCAGGCCGGGCTGAGGGAGGCCCCCTCCAGTGCATGAATTTTCATGCATCGGGCCTCTAGTACTTTTATATTTACACTAGAGGCCCAATGCATGAAATTTGTGCAAGAGTAGGTGGCCAGCTGCCTGGATCCCTCCCTCGCAGCCATGGCAGCTGCCTCCATCCTGTGGCTGCAGCCGGGCTTCATCCAGAAGGACATCCGGTCTAATTAGCATATTACGCTTTTATTATTTATAGATGCAGCTTTCTGGCAAAGGAATTCTTAGCTTTACATTGTGATAATAGGCTTATATTTATTTGAACTTAGTAAGAAGAGGAGCTAGGCAGGAACAGTAATTTTATGCCAGTGAACTCATTCTATCTTCTTGGCAAAAAAGCATTGATTGAGGTCTACTGTTTCTCCAGAACAAAATCAAGCACATTGGTTAAAAATACAGAACTTTCTATTGTAAAATTGGATTTCTCACTTGAAGATTACAAGAATTACTTTTGTCTGCAGCATCTCATTTTCATTCAGACATAAACATTTCTGATGGAGTTGTTACTTTTTAAATCGGTCATGTCTGTTGTAAGAATGAAGTATAAGAATACTTCTGAATGGTCCTGCTTACAGCCCTTCATGGATGCAAATATTAAATTGATGGCCTCCCTGAAAGGTGCAGCTCATGGTAAAAAATAAAAGAAAAATAACTATGAAAGTGGGTTGCCTCTTGAGTCTGATAATTAAATTCGCATGCGAATGTTTTGTATGGGAACATATGCTGTTGTCAGTTTATTCTTGTGGCTTTCATTTCTGACCTTCAGTCAATTGTTTTGTGTGCTTTCAGCTTGGCATGCCTTCATTAGTCAAATAACCACACATAAACATTGTTTTGTGTGTTTATGTTTCTGTCATCTGTTAAAGGTTAACATTTACCAAGCTGGTCAATCTTTTATTTTTTAATCTGTGCAACTTCTTACTATATCTGGGTGCCTTATATACAAAGCAAGTCTGTCAGCAAAGAACCACACATCCTCAATAGTTAATGTAATAGCATGAAAATAACATAGTCATGGTATAATTTATATTATATTTTTATGAGTATTTTACTAAGATAAAAAGGCACAATTCCTAACATGAATCTAATATATTATTTCTTTCATTAACTCTAATTTCACATACATTAGTCCTTGAGATAAAAATAAAAGAGATTTTATAAAGAAAATTTAAATAAAGTAAAAAGTGGAGATAAAACAATTTCTTCTTTACTTTGATCTTGTACTTTCTGTTCCCTTAATTTTTTTTCAATACTTGACAGTAGAAAAATACTAGATAAAATCCATTTTTGACGTTAGAAATTACAACATAAGAAATTATAATATTATAAGTTATGTAACCAAACAATTTATATAATAACAAATAAATTTAATTATTTACAACGTAAATACAGCCTATTTTGCCACTGTACTATAAATTGTGTGTGTATCCTTTTATAGGAATTTAGTAAATAACAAAGGCCCATTCATATTGGACAGCTAAAAACAATTATTCCCATTATGAATAAAAGATAAGCATCACTATTGAAAAATACCCATCTCTCAAATATAAATAATGTAATGTGGATTTTTTCACAAGAAATATGATGTGGAATGCTTTGGGGAGATCATGCCCAAACTAATAGATAATAATTTTTATGATAGATAATAATTTTTATGAGTCCTAGGAAAAAATGTGGAGGAACAAATAAAAACATCACTTTTGCAGTGCATGGAGATTAAGATATAATGAGTTGTTGTTAGGTTATAAAAATTTTGGTACAATATATTGCACAATATTTATATGATATTTTCAATAATTTAAATCATACAGGGCTTGGACAATGAAAAACTCAAAGGTAGTATGTCAAGATGTGGCAAGAGAGGTAGGTAGTTTGATGGCAGCTGAGTCTAAATTGAATAATATTAAATATTCACCATAGTTAATATTTTCCAAAGGTCTAGGATTCAAAAAGCAAGGAACTCACAAGAGGCAAGATAATGAGTTTGCTCTTTATGAAAGCATTGCTGTGTACTGATCACATGTGTGTAGATCATCCTTGCGTTGCTGTGCAAGGAGTTCTGGCAAGATAGAATTGGCCTAGTGTTTGATGAGCAAATTGACTGGAAAACAATAATGCTGTAGTAAAGTACAGAAGACCTTTGAACAATGAGAAGGTTGGGGTGCAATTGAAAATCCACATATAACATTTGACTCGCCAAAAACTTAACTACTGATTAACCTACTGTCAACCGAAAGCCTTACCTAAAACATACACAGTTGATTAACACATATTTATATGTTATATGTATTATATACTGTATTCTTAGGGAAAAAAGTAAGCTAGAGCCTTAGCCAGGTGGCTCAGTGATTAGAGTGTCATCTCATTCAAAAGGTTGTGGTTGGATTCCCAGTCAGGGCACATATCTAGGTTGCAGGTTCAATCCCCAGTCAGGGTGCATATGGAAGGCAGCCAATGGATGTTTCTCTCTTACAACAATGTTTCTCTTTCTCTCTCCATTTCTCTCTCTAAAAACAGGGTGCATATGGAAGGCAGCCAATGGATGTTTCTCTTTTACAACATTTCTCTTTCTCTCTCCATTTCTCTCTCTAAAATTCAATAAAAACATATTCTTGGATTTTAAAAGTAAGTCAGAAAAAATGTTATTAAGAAAATCATAATACATCTACAGTACTATACACATTTATTTTTAAAAATCTGTATATAACTGGTAGCATGCAGTTCAAACCCATGTTGTTCTATAGTCAACTATATAATCATTAGCTATAGAAAATAAGTTTTACCTATGCAAATTCGCAGTCAAAATTTTAAGTAATGCTGCTGGCTATATATGATTATTAAAATAAAGCAAAACAAAACTAACACATGGCTTGAATTTTAGTTCTCCATACTTTCTGTAATTCTCTGAAACCTCAAAAAATCTCTCTGGAATGGAGAAAGGATTCTTAACAATATGAAAGCCAAACTCTGATGATCTGTCTTTACTTCTCTTCTTTTAACCTAAACTGTCACCATAAATAAACTTATTTTCTCACTCATAGTTTCAAGTACCATTGATATGCAGCTGACTCCTTAATCAAAACCTGCAGCTACCTTGTGTTACCTGAGCTTTAGACTTCCTATATCTAGCTGCTTATTTATTTCTGCACCTGAAGGTCCCTTAGATTTCTAAAATGTAACATGTCCATACTGCCCATTCTTCAAGTTTCAGTTCAAATGTTATTTCTTCTAGGGCACTTTACTGACCACTCAGAAAGTGCTTCTTCATTCTCTGTAGCCCCATGGTCTATTGACCACACAATTGCTCACTAAACACACTGTATTTAAATTAATTATTTTAATTATCTAAGTTAGTTGCTAGCACATTATATTCATCAAAATGCTTTCAAATGAACAAACAAATAAAAGAGTGAATGAACGAACAGTGGTTTAGAGTGAATAGAATAGGGGACCTGGGTTTCAATCATAGATTTACTGCTAACTAGATGTGCGATCTTACAAAGTCACTGTAAAGTGCTGTAGAACTCAGTTTTTCTAGTATTTATCCCTAAAATGCAAGACTTTATATGTTAGATAACTTCTTAAGTCATTTATGTCTCAACCAAAATATTATTTTATTCCATATCTTAAATCAAGAGACAAATTATCAGTATGTTTCTCTAAGCAAATTGGTGACTCACTATTTTACTCTATGTGCGCTTGAAACCTGTCAGACCAGAGATGCTTTCTGTAATCTAGGAAGAGAACCTGACTGTGCTCTCACCAGAACCTGACTGTGCTGAAATCCTGATCTTGGACTTACAATTCTCAAATATAAGAGAAATAAATGTTTGTTGTTTAAGCCACTCACTTTATAGTAGTTTGTTAAATGGAGTTGATTAAGATACTCAGTTCCATTCTGGCTGACTTGTAAGTTATGGATATCGATGGCTCAGCACACCCTAACCCAATCAAAATGCACTCATATCCATGAAGGACCAGTTGGAAAGCTTTAGCCTAGAGCAGTGGTTCTCAACCTTCCTAATGCCGCGACCCTTTAATACAGTTCCTCATGTTGTGGTGACCCCCAATTTCATTGTTACAAATTGAACATAATTAAAGCATAGTGATTAATCACAAAAACAATATGTAATTATATATGTGTTTTCCGATGGTCTTAGGCGACCCCTGTGAAAGGGTCGTTCGACCCCCAAAGGGGTCATGACCCACAGGTTGAGAACTGCTGGCCTAGAGCTTTGTAGTGAAGATTAGAGTCAACCTTGAACTTGTGAAGTTTCAGGGAGTTATAAAGGAGACAAAAACACATAAAGCTGGGACAAAGAAGAGTTCCACCCAAAAATAAAAAAAAATACAAATTTTTTAAGCATCACCATATATCCTGGATGGTGTGCTCAGTGGTTAGAGCATCATCCCTCAGACTGGAGGGTCATGGGTTCGATTCCCCACCAAGGGCACATACCTGGGTTTCAGGTTTGATCCTTGTCCCTTGTGGGGGTGCATGTGGGAGGCAACCAATCAATGTGTCTCTCTCACATTGCTCTCTTCCCTTCCCTCTCTCTTAAAATCAATGGGGAAGGAAAAGAAAAGAAAAAAAGCCAGCATAGGATATCATTATATGGTTTGGCTTTTGATCTGAATGGAAATAAAAGTAACATTTCTTAAAAATTGACATTAGCTATTTGTTATATAGGTATTTTTGCTTATTAGCTATATATTATACTAGAGGCCCGGTGCACGAAATTCATGCAGGGAAGGTGGATTCCCTCAGCCCAGGGTGTACCCTCTCCAATCCAGGACTCTTGGGATTGGGCCTAAACCAGCAGTCAGACATCCCTCTCACAATCCAGGATCACTGGCTAATAACTGCTCACCTGCCTACCTGCCTGATCGCCCCTAACTGGCCCCCCTGCCAGCCTGATCACCCCTAACCACCTCTGCCTACCAACCTGTTTGCCCCTAACTGCCCCCCTGCCAACCTGGTTGCGCTCAACTGCTCCCTTGCCTGCCTGGTTGCCCCTAATTGCCACCCCCGCCAGCATGGCCATCCCTTACTGTCACCCCCTGCTGGCCTGGTTGCCCTCAACTGCCCCCCTCTGCCAGCCTGGTCGCCCCTCACTGGTCTCCCTGCCGGCCTAGTTGCCCCCAACAGCCCCCTCCAACAGCCAGGGTCAACCCCAACTGCCTCCCCGCTGGCCTGGTTGCCCCCAACTGCCCCCTCTGCCAACCTGGTCACCCTCAACTACCCCCCTGCTGGCCTGGTCACCCCTCACTGCCTCCCCCCCCGCCAGCCTGGTTTCTGCCAACTGTACCCCCTGCCATCCTGGTCACCCCATGCATCCTGCTGCTCAGTCATTTGGTCATCCCTCACTAACCCCCCTGCTGGCCTGGTCACCCCACTCAGCCTCTTCGGTTGTCCGTTTGGTTGTTTTGTATGTGACAGCCTCTGGCTCTTTATATATATAGATAAGAACTAGAGGCCCGGTGCACAAGATTTGTGCATGGGGTGTGGCTGTCCCTCAGCCTGGCCTGCACCCTCCCAAATCTGGGACCCCTTGGGGATGTCCGACTGCCGGTGTTTAGGCCTGATGCCTGCAGGATCTAGCCTAAACTGGCAGTCAGACATCCCTCTCACAATCCATGACTGCTGGCTCCTAACCTCTCACCCGCCTGCCTGCCTGATCATCCCTAACTGCCTCTGCCTGCTGGCCCGATCGCCTCGTAAATGCTCCCCTGCTGCCCTGATTGCCCCCAACTGCCCTCCCCTGCCGGCCCAATTGTCCCTGGAAGGACGTCCGGAAGGTTGCCTGGAAGATGTCCAGTCTAATTAGCATATTATCCTTTTACTAATATAGATTATATAATATATAATATCCTATCTAATAAAAGAGAAACATGGTAATTAGCCGTACCTCCACTACCCTTCCCATTGGCTAATCAGGGCGATATGCA
>NW_005363130.1:479560-494471 GCF_000412655.1 Myotis brandtii | reverse complement strand
GGCGCCCCAACTCCCCAATTGGCCCTGCTCTGAGCCTGACCAGGGGCTGCACTTAGGGATTGGGCCTGCCCTCTGCCACCCGGGAGCAGGCCTAAGCCAGCAGGTCGTTATCTCCCGAGGGGTCCCAGACTGCGAGAGGGCACAGGCCGGGCTGAGGGACCCCCTCTCCCTCCCGAGTGCACAAATTTTTGTGCACCGGGCCTCTAGTCTATATTATAAAAGGCCAGTGGCTGTAATCCCGTAACACCAGAATGACCAAATGACTGGTCACCAGAAAACGCATGGAGCACCTCTCAGTCCCTCCCCCCGGCCCGCAAGCCACTCGCGGTGGTGGGGGGGGCTTGCAACTCATGCAGTGCGGCAGGGCTCACGGCTCGCACATCATGGCAGCGAGCTACTTGCGCACAGCTGGTCTGGTGTCCCGCAGGTGCGGCGGGTCTGGGGTCCTGTCGGTATGGCGGTTCTGGGTCTCACACGATTTAGCGTGCTGGGCCTTTAGTTATATTATATAAGTCTATGTTATTTGGCCAGTCCTTCAGATCAAGCTGAGAACTATATTGGAAACCAACTCCTGTCCCTGTGCTGACACCAGGTATCAGGTTTGAGCATAATCACATCTGTTTAGAGCAGGGGTCCTCAAACTTTTTAAACAGGGGGCCAGTTCACTGTCCCTCAGACCGTTGGAGGGCCGGACTATAGTTTAAAAAAAAACTATGAACAAATTCCTATGCACATTGCACATATCTTATTTTGAAGTAAAAAAACAAAACGGGAACAAATACAATATTTGTATTTGCATGTGGCCCGCGGGCCGTAGTTTGAGGACCCCTGGTTTAGAGGAACACCCACATAACCTAAGCCTCAAAGAGATCACACAAGTGGCATTCTAACAAATATCAGTTCCCAATCAAATTCACAAAACATATAAGCCAATGTGGGCAGAAACAATCACCAACCAACTGAAACAGGCCCACAAAGACTTCAAAACAGATATTAACAGATATTACAGAAAACAATATAAGAGAAATTCATTGAATATGTTAAAAATAAAAGGTATTAGAAACATGATGTTTTTATAAATGTCCAGGTGGGAAAAAATTAAATAAAATTTATAAAATCTGAATTTAAAATTCAATAAAAAAACTAAATATTTTTCAATAGACATACATAAAATAAAAATTAGAAATACAAATCTGAAGATATCTGTAATGAAGTTTAAGAGGTAGAAATGCTACAGTGAGAAAACCTAGTAGCATTTAATCAAAATTTCAGAGGTAAAGAGGAGCTAATAAAAATAGATATTCAGTGTTAAACTGAATATAAACATCCTCATAAAACTTCAGAACAACCAGAGAAAGAGATCTTCAAAAGACTGAGAAAAAACTAATGATTTCTTAATTAGTAATAATAATAATTTATCAACAATAACTACAGAATTCTAAACAGAATGGAATAACATCTTCCAATCTAAGAGAAAATAATTGTTAATATAGAATTGCATGCCCATGAAATTGCCTTCAAATGTAAGGGCTTATTAAAGACATTTTCAGGTAAATAAAAATTGTAAGTTTATCACCAGAAGATCCCTGCTAGAGAATTGCTAAATAATGTTTTTCCGAGAAGAAGTCAGATGAGCCTAGAAGAAAGATGTTAGAGGGAATATAGAGCTAATAAACTGGCATAAAAATTGCTAGAAAACAATGACAGTAATGTCAAAATTTGATATAAAATATCAAAATAGAAATAAAGCACTGGAAAACAACTACATGTAAGTGGATAGAAGGGAAACTAGAGTTAAGACATTTTAAGTTCTATGTAATATTAAGAAGGATGATAAAGATATCAAATTACTTTAAACCTTATTATATTACATATGCACATTAAAATTCTAGGGTAAAGTCTAAATAAAAGTGTATATTTTCCAAAGAGGGGTAAAAATTTGTAAAATAAGACTTAAATCATTTTTAAAGAAATAAAATCCAAGCAAAAAAAGCAAAATAATTCCTATAATTCCTATATGTCCTGGAGACATTTGAATCCCATCCCATGAAATTAGAAATAATAAGTAAAACTCAAGGGGAGAAATACGTCCAAAGATAAAGACACACATTTTATAATGATAGAGTCATTTAAGCAAGAAAACATGACAATCCTAAGTGCATATGAATCTAATTACAGAAAGCAAAAACTAACAAAATCAAAGGCAAATTCACAATTTCTGTTGTGTTACCACTTCTCTTTCAGTCTTGATATAACAAGTTTAAGGATATAGAAGACTAACTTCTTAAGAGGCACATTGACCTAATTCACATTCATAAAAGACTGCCTCAAGTAAGAGTAGAATGCACATTATTTTCTAGGTCATATGGAACTATCACCAAAATGCACCATATACAGGGCCATAAAAATTGTAAAGGAATAAAATCATGCAGAGTTTGTTCTCTTAATAAAACAGGGTTAAATTAAAAATCAATAACAAATAGATATCTGGAAAATCCACCAAATATTTTAAACTAAACAACACTATTGTGTGTAAGTCATGTATTGAAGAAGAAACACAAAAGAAATTATATATTTTGAACTGAAATAAATTGAAAATAGCATATTTAAAATTGATGGAATGCTGCTAAACACAATTGGTAAATTTATGCCATTAAATTATTAATTTAGAAATAGTTTAATATAGCTAAAATCAGTTGTCTAATCTTATACCTTAAGAAGCTACAAAAAAAGAAATTTATCCCAAATTAAGTAAAAATAAGAAAAGAATAAGAGAAAATATCAGTGGGAGAAAAAACAAAAACAGTGAAAAAGATCAGTGAAACTAAAAGCTGTTTTGTTTTTTGTGTTTTTTTTTGAAAATATCAGTAAATTTGTAAAACTTTATTTACACTGATTAATAAAACAAAAATAAGACATAGATAATCCATATGAGAAATGAAAGAAGTGATATCACTACATGGTGCATAGACATTAAAAGGATAATAAAGAAATATATGAACAGGTTTATAACAATGAATTTGACAATTTGGGTGAAAAAAATTCCTTCACACAGGCAAGTCACCAAATCTAACTCAAGAAATAACAAAAAAAGTGAACAGCTCTACATTTATGATATAGAAACCATAATTAACAGCCTCCCTACAAAGAAGACTCTGGAACAAAATTTAGCTGGTATATTCTACCACACTATAAGGAAAAAAGACTACTAATCCAACATACATTCTTCCATCACATAGAGAGGGAGAACTTTCACTTGCATTTTATTAAGTCAGTGTTACTCTAATATCAAAATCAGAAAAGGGACATTCAAGAAAATGATAGATCAATTTGCTCACCAACATAGACACAATACTATTTAATAAATTAGTAAATAAAATGCAGTGGTATAAAAGATAAAATACTTCATGAAATGTTTATGTTAAGATGTAAGGACTTTGTTTAATTATTAATCAATATAAATAACCATATAAATTTTTTAAAAGGGAAAATACAGTTTTTTTCAATAGATGCCTGGGGAAAATGATGGTGTCAAATACCTGGCACACAGAAGATTAAGAGCTGGACTGTACATCTTTGATGACAGGCTCTGTGTTCTTTCAACGACAGCAGAACACTTCTTTTAGTACTGTGCCTGTGCAAATTAGTACTCTTTTCCATGGCAGCTATAGAGAGCTATTAGAATATGCAAAGCATATGCTGATAGTGGTATAGAGCCGGTCTAGAAAGCATTCAATCAAACAAATCCACTTTGAACTGTGGATTCCATTTCATAATCATCATCGTGATCATCACCATCATCGTGATCATCATAAAGTGCATCTGATAAAGCATAGTAGTCTATCTTCAGTGAGGCTTTGTGAAATTCAAACTAATTATTCATTTCTCCATTAATTCAATACATATTATTTAAATTTTAGTATGGTACTAGTTTAAAATAAAAAGGTGGCATCCATACAGTGTGAAATCTAGTGCTTAACCTCCAGGAATTTGAATTTTAGTGTGAAAAAACACACTTACATATTAAAAAAGCTAAATAACTAATATTTACTAATAAAGTATAAGTGGGTGATAGAGACAAGAAGTATCAATCAAATTAAGTTTTTTAATCTTTTTGTCAAATTAACTTTTATCATGAGATCTCTGATGATTTTTAGGTTGACAAAATGGGGAAAACTGTGAATTAAATTGTATTGGGGTTTTGATTGTTGGTAATTATCATAGTGTCATAGAGCTTGGAAAATTATTGTTCACAGAGTATTTAAAGATTCACTATAGAAAATTCCTGATCATTTTTTATCTAAGTTAGGATTATTAATTTGTCTATAGTTTGCTGGAAATATCAAAACATCAATGATGAGAGAGAATCATTGATTGGATGCCTCCTGCATGCCCCACACTAGCATAAACTCACAACCCAGGCATGTGCCCTGACCGAGAATCAAACCCGAGACCTCCTGGTTTATACGTCGATGCTCAACCACTGAGCCAAGCCAGTCGGGACAAAATCCATATTCTTAACCACTATGAATACTGCTACTTGCTTAAGGGCATGAAATGTATTTTAGTAAAACATTTTGAGTTTATGAAACTCAAACTTAATAATTTTACTTAATGTACAAAAATGACTAATGTATTTTTCCTTATTTGTCATCAACACAATAAAATATATTTCACCATCTTCTTATTTTTAAAATGACCTAAGCTTTCTCTCTATTTTGTAAACATTAATGAACAAGTTATATAGAAATGGCATAGAAATTAAAGTGTTAAAACTGTTTTGAATCCAAACATTATGCATAGTTTTGTTTACCTGGTATACATCAACATATTTGACAACAGTATGTTATAGTTTGCAATTAACTATTTTTAACTAACATAGAATCATGTTCTAATAATTGTAGAATTTAATATTTTATTTATTTTACCATGGCGATGGGCTATAGTGCGTGAATTTCTCTTTGTGATTCTCCCTCCATAATGTATTGTTTTCTTATCGTGGCAGTCCTACTGCTTGTACTCTGTATCTGTCTTCTGTTTCTGTTTTACAGTTTTTAGCTGGATGTAAACCCTTTGTGTGATCATGTGACTGAGTGAATGCCAATATCATGTAACCCCAAGTATCCTGTGGCAACCTCCGAAAATGTTCCTTAATGGAAAACTGGTACACAACTGTTAACCATTTGCTTTACTAGTACCTCTTCATCCATTATTTACTTTACCTCTCCATCCATCTCATTACCATCATCTTAGATCATGAAGTCTGAGGACTCCAGAGGACTGCTTTAAATGTAGGGCAGTGAATTGGAAGAATCTGGAGTCCATCAACACTTAGCTGATGATCATGTATATATATGTGAATATACACTTAAATATGTTATTAAAATGCTTTCTCATATCAGTTATGAGATAGGTATGCTATTAATAAAATCATGTAACTGCCTCAAAAAAAATTGCATAGAGCTTCAGGAAATATGCTAATTAGGCTCACGATAGTTTTCAGAAAACTCTGTAGCATTTGTGCTACTAGGCTTTATACCAATCATTAAATCTTTAATGTAAACATTTATCATGAAGAGTATTACACTGAAATTTTAAATTTATTTGTATAGGCTACAGTATTTTTAATATATATTTTTATTGTTGACAGTATTACAATATCCTCCATTTCCCATCCTCTCACCCAGCCTCTTCCCTACTTTGGCCTTCACCAGACTATTGTCTGAGTGCATGGGCCATGCATATCTATATACATAAAACCCTAATATGCAAATAGACTGAACGGCGGAACAACCGAACAAGCAGTCGCTATGATGTGCGCTGACCATCAGGGGGCACGCACAGAACATGGCGGGCATCAGCAGCAGGCAGCAGAGTGTGGAACATGATGGGCATTGGCTGCAGAGGGATGGTAGAGCAGGGGAGTGGGGGTGCCAGACCATGGCGGGGTGCCATTCTCTGTCATCGGAGTGAGCCTCTGGTGGTTACTGAAAATTCTTTGCTCCCATGTGCTGCAGTTCTGCTGGGCACTCGCACCCGCTGCCGGCACTGGAGCCACCGCTTGCACCTGTTGCCAGCTTCCATTGCTGGCCCCGATGGCTCGGCACGATCAGTGGGTTTGAGCGGCAGCTGCCAGCCCCAATAGCCCTTGAATGCTTCTCCATCTCCCCCTGCTCCTGAGGGGCGATCAGGGCAGCAGCCAGCTCTCGCACCCACTGCCGGCGACAGTCCCGCTTGCACCCGCTGCTGGCACTGGCACCAGTTGCTCTGCGCTATCAGTGCATGAGAGTGATGGCAGGAAGTGGGGCTGCCAGCAGACAGGGGACTGGAAGCCACAGTGGGAGGGGCTGGACTGGGGCATGGAGGAAGGGCTGAGACCTGTCCCTGTGCCCACCGCAGCCTCATAGCCCACAGTTCCTTCCAAGGGCCTATTAAATATATATAAGTCCTTTGGTTTATCTCTTCTTTTCACCCCCTCCTCCTGAGATACGTCAGTCTGTCCCATGCCTTGGGACTTATTTTGTTGGTCAAGTTTTTTTGTTCATTAGAGTCCACAGATAATCCTATATAATAAAAGGCCAGCCACCATAAGCATAACTGGAACAACCACCAGAACCACCATGGCCCCTCACCGGGCTGGCCCCGCCCCAAAGCAAGTGGTTAGGGATGATCAGACAGGCAGGCAGAGTGGTTAGGGGTGATCAGGTAGGCAGACCAGCAGTTAGGGGTGATTAGGTAGGCAGGCAAGTGGTTAGGGGTGATCAGGTAGGCAGACCAGCAGTTAGGGGTGATTAGGTAGGCAGGCAAGTGGTTAGGGGTGATCAGGTAGGCAGACCAGCAGTTAGGGGTGATTAGGTAGGCAGGCAAGTGGTTAGGGGTGATCAGGTAGGCAGGCCAGTGGTTAGAGGTGACCAGGTAGGCAGACAGCCCCTTGCAGGGCTGGCCCTGCCCCCAGCAAAGAAAGAGGGAGGCCCAGGCCATCTATGGCAGGTGTGCGGCCAGTCCGCAGAGGGAGGCCCAGGCCAGCCAAGCCATCGCACCCCACGCCTATCGCCTGCAGAGGGAGGCGACCGGTGGCAGGGGAGGTTGGGGCAGCACTGCACAGATGGCAAGCAATGGCAGCAGTGGGGGTGGGACCAGCTGCCTGTGCTGGGGGAAGAAAAGCCCCGATAGGCCCTGATCTCAGGCCAGGCCTAGGGACCCTACCCGAGGTGTCCTGGATTGTGAGTGTGCAGGCCAGGCTGAGGGACCCCTCCTGAGTGCACGAATTTTCTTGCACCGGGACTCTAAGATAAAACGCTGATATGCAAATTGACCAAATGATGGAACGACTGGTCACTATGATGCACACCGACCACCAGGGGGCAGATACTCAACGCAGGAGCTGCCCCCTGGTGGTCAGTGCATTCCCACAGGGAAAGCACCACTCAGCCACAAGCCCTGAGCCGGACTCACTGCTGGTGAGTGCAGCGGTGGTGGCGGGAGCCTCTCCGGCCTCTGCTGCAGCACTAAGGATGTCCGACTGCCCATGGGGCTGGGCTTAAGCCAGCAGTCAGACATCCCGTGAGGGCTCCTGGACTTCGAGAGGGCACAGGCCAGGCTGATGGACCCCTCCCTGAGTGCACAAATTTTGTGCACCGGGCCTCTGGTATATAATATCAATCTAAATTGAAATCTAAGCTGTATGTGCTGATAAGATTATGCAATATAATGTTTAGTATATTAAAATGTTCTCAAGAAACATTACAAGAAAATGTATTTCTACCCCATTACTTTAATGTACTATACATGTAGTCTAAATAACTAAAGCATTTAAAAAATAGTTGCATGTATTTATATGTACAGTCTAAGTAACTGAAAACATTTAAAAAGTAGCAAATTCATGCACATATTTAAACAAACTTTCTTTAGAAAAGCAATAAAGATGCCAGAATTAAAAACCCTTCCCAAATAGCTTCTCAATTTCCCACTACAAAGAATACTTTATGATAAGAGAGCAGTAAAGAACTGCATTTCATTCAGTGCAATTACTTTTGCACTATCTAACATGAGGGAGAAACAAGCTAGTCACAAATTATTTTGAATTAATAAATGTGTGTTTTTATATATTGAGTGCAAATCTAACCGAGAGAAAATTCTAATATTTCAATTTCCATGCTGACCTATATTTTCATTTTGACGTCAAGGTCATAACACACACAGTGTTAAAATTATCAAAGCTTCCTTGCTAATTGACCTTTATAATATTTAGGAAAACACTGTGAATAATATCTAGCCTACAAACCCAAGGACGATTCAAGGTAAGAACTAGTATTTATAAAAGTGTGAGAAACTTACAAGAAGTCACTTAAAAATTTTACAGAAATGTTTTCTTTCAGGCTTTGCCATGTCATTCTTTTAATATTTACTAAAATGCAGATTAAAAACCTTCTGAAAAAAAATGATATCAACTTTCTGTTCTGTGTATTGAAAAAGCATAAATTTTAGCAATGGTTTAATTTTTCCTCCAAAACAATTATATATTAACATTTTCTATGAATTTTAGTTTTTAAAAGTATACTTGACAATGACCATTTAGCCAGAACTTTCATTCACAGGAATATTATTTTCATTATTTATGATCTTTCATTATTTTTAAAGATTATTTATGAGTACTATAATGACAATATATGGCCTGACTGGTATTTCCAATCGTGATATATCTGACTATTTTTTTAAAAAAAAACTAGACCAGTCTTATCTATTTGTTATATATAATCTCTCTTATAAAAATAAATTTCCCTTTTAAATTTTCATGTATACTAAAATAATACATGAATGGAATTTTACAAGGTGAATACTACTTCAAGTAGTCCATTTCTCATTGGACACTAACTTTGCATGAATTCATTTTTAACTCTTTCTGTTTTATCTGTCATTTTTTTGCATGTGTCTAAATAAGATATCTACAAAGCTAGTTCATGACTTTTCAAGTTTTGATGTTGCCTTTGTCCTATGGGAATAAGGACATTAATCCTATATCATTCCTTTCTCCAACACATATTCTTCTCTCCCCTCATATACCCAAGAGTTGTTACAATTTTTGGTTAAATTCATATTCAGTGTTAATATTATTATAACTATGTAATTAGTGTCCTTGGTTTAACCACCTATATTTAAATTTATTATATTTAAGTTCTTATAAAAGTATTTTTCCGTATTTGTTTCCTGTTTTTACTCACTTGACTGCATAATTGACATATGAACCCTAAGTATAATCAAATCTATGATGTAATTGCACACTTGTGTGTTTTCTTAAAGATATTGTTTCTGCAATTTGTGCCTTCTGACCCAATCTTGGTTGATTATCTTATGAACCTCCTGAATACCCATAGTTGTGGAAATTCACTTTGCCTCTCTAATTAATTTATGTAGGAAATAATTACATATTGAGCTCCAACTATGTGCCAGAGCTCATTATTTAAATAAATTTTTAATATGCCTGCTACTATGCAACTTAAATTTCTTTGAGAGGAAATAAAATAAATAAATATATATATATATGTGTGATAAGTATAATATGAAACAAGGTGATAATAAGAAAATGTACAAGAAAAGAAAGTTACAGAACAATGCTTGCATTAATATATATGTAAAAATCCTCAACAAAAATTTATCACATAAGTTTTAGCAACATATAGGCTGAATAATACATTCTAATCACATGGGGTTAATTTCAAGAATGCAAGGCTTGTTCATGATTTGAAAATCAGTTAATGTAATACCCATAGATAGATATTAGAGGAGAAATATCACATGATTTTCTTCACACATTCAGAAATAGCGTTTGACAAAAGTTAATATATAATAATGATTAAATATTAGAAGTTTGGAAATAGGACAAACTTCTTCAATCTAATAAAAGCCACTACCTTAAAAATGAATAGCTAACATCACACTTAATGGATAAAGACAGAATGCTAACCTCTAAAATCAGAAGCAAGGCAAAATGTATCTTCCCACCACCTATATTAGATATTATTCTAGATATCTAAGCCAGCAAGAAAAATAAAGGCTTGAAGCTTGGAAATAAAGAACAATACTATTTTTATAATATGTTTCATAATTTTAAGTCCTAAAGAATTTATGAAAATATAGCTATAAGAATTAATAATGTGAATTTTGCAAAGCAATAAGATTAAATTGTCAAAAATCAGTTGTAGTTTTACATCCTAGCAATGAACTTTTGTAAAACAAGGGAAAATAACACAGTACTATTAGCAACCGCACTAAACAATAAAAATTTGGTAAAAACCATCAGGGAAAAGTAGAATGAAACCACAAAGAGATATTATTTCATATGCACTAGAATTGCTAAGATTAAAAATACAAATAAACTGAATATTGGTGAGAATGAGTAGCAACTGGCAAACATAAATTATTGATGGAATTATAAAATGAGACAATCATCTTTAAATATTATTTGGTTGTAGCTTATAAAATGAAACATACATCTGCCTCAGGATCAAGCAATTGCAGTCCCAGGTACTTACAAGGAGAAAACATCCTATATAATAAAAGCCTAATATGCTAAGTGTCCAGTTGTCCAATTGGCCATTCAAGCAATCAAAGAATAATATGCTAATGATATGCGAAGGCCACTCAACTGCTCACTATGATGTGCACTGACCACCAGGGGGCAGACACTCTGACCAGTAGGTTAGCTTACTGCTGGGGTCTGGCTGATCAAGACTGAGCAAGACAGGCCAGATACGCCCTGGAGCCCTGCCGCAGTCCCTCCCCTGCTGGCCCACCTCCCACATCCCTCCCTGGCCCCAATCATGCACCAGTGGGGTCCCTCAGCCTGGCCCTGCACCTTCTCGCAATCTGGGACCCCTTGGGGGATGTCAGCAGAACGACTGGCCACTTTGACATGCACTGACCACCAGGGGGCAGATGCTCAGTGCAGGAGCTGCCCCCTGGTGGTCAGTGTGCTTCAGGGGGGGCAGCACCGCTCAGCCAGACGGGCTCATGGTAGCAGTGGTGGCGGGAGCTTCTCCCACCTCCAAGGCAGTGCTAAGGATGTCCAACTGACAGCTTAGGCCTGCTCCGGAGTGGGCCTAAGCCATCAGTTGGACATCTTCCGAAGGCTTCTGGACTGTGAGAGGGCACAGGCTGGGCTGAGGGACCCCTAGAGTGCACAAATTTCATGCACTGGGCCTCTAGTATTTCTATAAAGAGATGTGTACACAGCCCTGGCCATTGTGCCTTGGTGGTTAGAGTGCCCGCACACCAAAGAGTCATGGGTTCGATTCCAGGTCAAAGGCACATACCTCAGTTGCAGGTTCAATTCCTGGCCTTGGTAGGGGTTCATGTTGGAGGCAACCAATTGATGTGTCTCTCTCACATTGATGTTTCTCTCTCTCTCCCCCCCCCCCCTCCACTCCCTCTTTTCCACTCTCTCTAAAAATCAATAGAAAAAATATCCTCAGGCGAGGATTAACAAAAAACAAATAAACAAACAAAAAAAACAAGTGAAAGAAAAAAGATGTGTACACAAATTTTCATAGCAGCTTAATTCATAATATCAATAATTTGAAACAACCCATTTGCTCATCAACAGAATGAATGAACACTCTGTGATATTGTCATAAAATAAAATAATATCTTGTGGTTTCAGTTTATTTTTCTCTGATGGTTTTAACTTGTGCTTATCGGTCATCTGTATATATTTTCTGCTATAGAGTGCCTGTTTAAACATGTCACTAATTAAAAGAAACAAAACAGTGATACACTCAACAATATGGATAAATTTCAAAACACTTACACTGAGCACCATTAATAGGAAGCTCATTACAGGCAAGTCTAAATTATGGTGACACAGCAGGACATTGGCTGCCTCTGGTTGATGGGATATGATGAGATAGGGAGCAATATTACTGATAACAAGAACAAGAAAAACTTTGGGAGTGATAAAAATGTTCAATATTTTGATGTGTTTTGGATTACATTGGTGTATGCATTTGTTAAAATTCATTGTATTTTATACTGAAAAATCTGCATGTTCTGCTATATCTAAATTATAACTCATTTTTAAAATGGAAAAGAAGGGGTAAGATGAGATCAAACATAAGTCTTACTAGAGATCCAGAGGAGAGAAACGATTGAATGCAGGAAAAGCAATATTCAGCGTCATAATTGCTTAGAATGTTTCAGAATTTATGAAGCACCTCAATGCCCAGATTCAGAAAGTTCATTGAATTTCGAGCAAAGATAAATAAAAAGAAGCCTACCCTAATTCACATGATTTAGTAGAATACCAGATGAAATGCGCAGAGGGGGGAAAGGACATTACTTACAAAGGAAAGGCCTTAGATTAAGAGCTGATTTCTTTTGTTGTTTTTAATATATTTTTATTGATTTCAGAGAGGAAGGGAGAGGGAGAGAGAGATAGAAACATCAATGATGAGAGAGAATCATTAATTGGCTGTCTCCTGCACACACCACCCCGAGGACCAAGCCTGCAACTCGGGCATGTGCCCTTGACCGGAATCAAACCCAGAACCCTTCAGTGTGCAGGCCAACGCTCTAGCCACTGCGCCAAACCAGCCTGGGCAAGAGCTGATTTCTTGATCATAACAATCTATAGAAGGCAAGAGACCGTGGGAAATTATCTCTCAAAAATATCTAACAGAAAATAATACCAAGCTAAACTTGTACATCTCCTGCAACTACCTTTCAAACATTACATTGAGCTTAAAGCATTCAATCTAATTAGAGATTATAGGTCATCATTAAAGAAACTTTTTATAGATATATCTCAGAAAGCAAGAAAATTTCAGAAAGATCAGAAATATAAGTAAAAACAGATTATAAATAAAACTGAATCTAAAAATTGTAAGCCTTTTTCCTTCATTAAAATCATTTGAGATAAAATATTTGAGATCATGTGCATTTGTCACAAAATTTTATAGCTTCAATTTTGGAATTATAAATGATATTCTGATTAGATAATTTTATTTTGATTATTTATCCATAAGTTTGTTAAAGCAGACAATGTGCATTGAGAAGCCCAAATGTCAGTTAAAAAAATAGCACACGAAAATCCCAATTCTCCATATTCTTACCACAATATGAAAGAAATGGCCCATATGGAAAAAGTCTAAATTGAAGGACATTTTCTTGGAACAATGATATAGTTAAAAATTAAATTATTTTAAATTGCATATCTCTCCACTACTATATAAGTAGGGTACAGCCAATTGGCATTTCAAGTAAAGCTGAATTTTTCTAATATGTTAAGTTCATTGGGATATTAAATATATTTGGTTTCACACAATCATATTTTTTCCAAGAGAAATGTAATCTGTATTGTTTCACTTATACTAAACCATTTGAAATAGCTTTCTTGGTTTTTATTTAATCAGAATGTATTTTGGGGGTCTCAAACAGTAAAAATAATTTAATTTTAGCCTGATAACCAAGATAATGCAATAATGTAATTTCTAACTTTGTTTATAAATATTTCAGTTAGGATCAAGTTTATGAAAAACACAAACATAAATTATTTAAGAGATAAAAAAATGTAATGTTTTGCTTTTTAGAGTTCCCAGTGGAGGTAAACATAGACAATAAAATATTAACATAATACAGTTTATTGAGCAAAGAGTTGAGGCTTAGGAATAGCTAGTCAGATATCACAGAGCATCCTAGAATACTTTCACCTTCATATGCTTTGATGATTTTTGGTATCTCATTGGCTAATTTCCAAGCCTCCTTCAAGTCTTTGCTCAATAAACCTCATGTTAATTTTTCATTTTTTGACTTAATCTGTATTATTTACAGAATCTGATTAGATTTGGAAGAAGTGAAGATCTGTTAACATTAGAAGTTACTTGTCTTCCCCAGCACTCAGTAATAATTTAAATTTACCTGCAGTAACCTAGAAAGAAGTACCTATTAAAGTCAAAGCCCTAGAAGTCAGTGATATCTACAAGTCTGATTTGCTGATTGTCTTCCTTAAACTACCATTACATCTACAGTATCTATACTAATAAAAGCCCTTGTACTATGCCCTCACGTCATCACAAGATAGCCACCACAAGATGGCCGGCAGGAGAGGGCAGTTGGGAGCCATCAGGCTGGCAGGGGAGGGTAGTTGGGGGTGAATGGGACAGCAGGGGAGGGCCGTTGGGGGCAACCAGGCCGGCAGGGGAGGGCAGTTAGGGGTGACCAGGCTGGCAGGGGAGGGCATTGGGGGCAACCAGGCCAGCAGGGGAAGGCAGTTGGGGATGATTGGGCTGGTATAAAAGGGCAGTTGGGGGCTATCAGGCCATTAGGGAAGCAGTTTGGCGTCAATCAGGCTGGCAGGGGAGCGGTTAGGGGGCGATCAGGCTGGCAGGCAGAACCAGTTAGGGGCAATCAGGCAGGCGAGCAGTTCAGAGCCAGGAGTGCCAGATTGTGAGGGGACCAGGCCTGCAGGGGAGGGCAATTAGACATCCCTCGAGGGGTCCCAGAGGAGAGGGTGCAGGCCGGGCTGAGGGACACACCCCACCGTGCATGAATTTCGTGCACCAGGCCTCTAGTCTACACTAATAAAAGAGAAACATGGTAATTGGCGTACGACCGCTACCCTTTTCATTGGCTAATCAGTGAGTATATGCAAATTAACTGTCAGCCAAGATGGCGGCCGGCAGCCAGGCACTGAAGCGAGCACGAGGCTTGCTTGCTGCAGACTCCAACGTTCCCCGCCTAACTTGCCAGCCTCTCAGTTGCAACTCTAAGCAACTATATACTATGTTGCAAATAAGAAGCTAAACAAAACCCCAGAAAAGGGCTTCCATTCAGCCGGGCTCGGACCGCAACATTGTATCTATGTTTTCAGCAGCAAGGCCCCAGAGCTAAAGCTGGCCCAAAAAAAAAAAAAAAAAAA
>NW_005363130.1:465922-478744 GCF_000412655.1 Myotis brandtii | reverse complement strand
AAAATTAAAGGGAAGATATCCTAAAACTTCCAGGAAATCTCCACCAATGGAGCAAAGAAAAAAAAATGCCTCTATTATTCTGTGAGCAACAAACCAAACTGGGTTGGGGGTCTCAGACAATTCGCTCATATGGTTGCAAAGACAGACAGAAACACCCGGATTGGAGAGGGCTCCCCTGAGGGCTCCCAGATTGGAGAGGGTGCAGGTCGGGCTAAGAGACCCACCCCCAGTGCACGAATCTTTATGCACCGGGCCTCTAGTATATGTATAAAAGCCTAAGTGACCATTCGACCGTTCAACCATTCGACTGGTAGCTATGACACACACTGACCACCAGGTGGCAGATGTTCAATGCACAGGCATGGACACGTGGAACAGACTGATGAATCTCAGAGGGAAGGTCAGGGAGGGCAGGAAGAGATTAATCAAAGATCTAGGACCCCTCGCAGAGATGTTGGAGAGCGGGTTTTGGTCTGATCCCTGTAGGCCTGGCCCAGGGACCCCACCAGTGCACGAATCCATGCACCAGACCTCTAGTGTTTACATAAACAAACTCAGTAGTGAATCCCTAGATGACATAGTCTAAGGCAGTGGTTCTCAAGGTTCCTAATGCCGAGACCCTTTAATATAGTTCCTCATGTTGTGGTGACCTCCAACCATAAAATTATTTTCATTGCTACTTCATAACTGTAATTTTGCTACTGTTATGAATCGTAAAGTAAATATCTGATATGCAGGATGTATTTTCATTGTTACAAATTGAACATAATTAAAGCATAGTGATTAATCACAAAAACAATATGTAATTATATATGTGTTTTCCGATGGTCTTAGGCGACCCCTGTGAAAGGGTCGTTCGACCCCCAAAGGGGTCGCAACCCACAGGTTGAGAACCGCTGGTCTATGGGCTCTTCAACTATTTTATTTTTAAATCTGCCTTTTCTTCAAAGCCAGTAATCCTTGGTCAAAATGTTGCATCCTTTTATTTTCTCTTACATTCTAATCTCTTTTTTACATGCCTTACTTTCTTCTCCACAATTTTTTCAATTTCTAGGGGCTTTCGTTGTTAAAATTAAGCAAAATTATGGCTAAATATAGAAGACAAAGGAGAAACATACTCAGGACAAATGCACAATAAAATAATGGCTCACAGCACATTTGTTGCGGTGATTCTTCTCTAAACCATAGCAATGTCCATGATCAGCAGCCTCTGTATTGCCACTGCATGAGATTTTCAAAACCTTTTTTGTCTACCAGCTGTATTTGCAATAAACTTGAGAATTTTCCCCATATAATATATTGTTTAAACAGTACTCTACTGATTTTGAGGTGACATAAATATATTTTCTAATATAAATATTAGCCCTAACTCCCTAAAAAACAAAGAAGAGATATATGCATTCTCTGAATTTGAGTATTAAAACCAAGAGGTGTTCTACTTGGAAAACATTCTGAGGAGTATGTCTATATTTAAAAATTAACTTATTTCCTCTCCCCACTCCTACCATACCCAACCAAGTCATCAACTTTTATGAATTTTAGTACTATTTCTTGTTCATTATAAGTAATACTAGAGGCCCAGTGCACGAATTTGTGCACCAGTGGGGTCCCTCGGCCTGGCCTGTGGGCATCCCCCAAAGGGTCCCGAATTTCAAGAGTGTGCAGGCCATCGAGGTGGGAAGGCTCCAGGGCATGTCTGGCCCATGTCCCCCAGTCCCAATCAGCCAGACCCCAGTAGCAAGCTAACCTACCAGTCAGAGCATTTGCCCCCTGGTGATCAGTGCATGTTATAGCTACTGGTTGAACGGTTGAATGGTCAAACAATCAAATGATTGAACGGTCGAACAGTTGAATGGTCACTTAGGCTTTTATATACATATAAAATAAAATCAGCAAGTTTACTAATTAGATATTTTGGGGTTTTGTTAGAGCAATTCCTTTGAAGAGAAATAGGGGCATTTGGGGTCTAAACTATTTCTTTGCGCAATGAATGAAATGTCACAAAGGAAAACCAGCAAGTAGATAATATGCTTTTAACAAATTTCAACTTGTAGTTTAATTTTATAATCCCTCCAATAGGAGTGGCAGAAAAAAGAAAACAACTGAAAACCAACTATCTGCCAAGTATTAGAAGTAAATTACAATAATCCCGTTTTTACAGATAAGAAAGGTAAGAATTAAGGAGGTTAAGTAGACCAGGTGACTGATTTCATAGGTAGTAAACAGTGCAGAGATCCAAGTTCATGTCTTTAAACCTCAAACACATGCACTTTGCACCAAACTTTGTGTACAGGCGTCACTAAATTACAGAGCCAAGTGCAATCAGCCTGATTTCCCTAACTCAGGACTCTGACTGATTTGCTATGCTGGCATTTTCATCAGTAGGTAGCAGCCTTTTAAACTATTGCCAAATATTTCAGGGAAATGAGTGACTTTAAAAGGAGCTAATCCACTCAGCCCTCTTTGCCTTACATATATTTTTAAAGCAAAAGTTGATTACCATGTTATATCCCCAACTATTCTTCCTGCATAACTCATATTTAAAAATAACTGTGGGGACTCAAAATACAACATACACACACAAACACACACATACACAGGACTGATTCCCAGACCTCATTATACTAAGAGATTTTTTAAAATATCTGCCAATAAAACAGAGAATCTGATAGTGGCTGAATTTGCATATGAACATTTAGAGAGGAATCTTGGTTGAATTTTCATATTGAAATTGTTTAAACAATAATTTTTATCCATCATCACTTGGTACTTAATAGAATTGCCAACAAAATAAGCTTTTAGAGGTGGAGGGGTTGAGGGATGTGTGAAAAAGGTGAAGGAATTAAGCAAAAATAAAAAATAAAAAACACAAAAAACAAAACCCTCCTACATACAGACAACAGTATGGTCATTACCAGAGGGAAAGGGAGGTGGGGGGAAGTAGGAGAGGAAAAAGGGGAGATAAATGATGATTAAAGGAAACTTAACTTGGGGTGCGGAACAAACAACACAATATTACAGATGATGTATTATAGAATTGTTCACCTGAAACCTATATAATTTTATTAACCAATGTCATTCCAATAAATTAAAATAAAGTTTTAAAAAGAGTCACTTTTTATGAATGTGTTTTTTTACTCTTACTTATGTTCATATTACCCAATATACTTAATAGTGGAAAAACATTGAAGTTTCTTTCCTAAAATTAAATAAATAAATAAATAAACTCTTAAATATAACTCTGGGAAATTAATAATAATATAACTAATTTGCTAATAAAGCCCTGGGTCTTATTTGGCTCATCAGAATCACTGATTTCAGATTAAGTTCAATTGCATCTTCATAAATATATGTTTTGTCTCCTCTTGTCTTTTCAATTTTAAGCTATCCTTAACGGAGATGTTAGCCTACACACCTGAATATAGATGAAAAGTCTGCATAAACTGGAATGACTTTCAAAACTTTAATAAATGTGAACATAACCTAATTACCCTTCTCTAAACTGTGAAAGTTCCAAGTTAAGTGTTTTTGCAGTAATAAGAAATTAATATTTATTAAACATTTCAAAGACACACACTTACATACATATTATTCATGATTTCTTAAAAATAGACATTATCAAAATGATAAAATTGAATGATTATAATGTAATATAAAATAATTATATGCTTGTGATCTCTGCAAGAAAAATAATTTTGTCAAAACAAATGGTAGAAAAACATGTTTTAATAAAAATGCGAATAACGGATACTTACTTTGAAATGGCTACACTGCCTAAGGAAAAACGATAAAGGTGCTCCAAAATATAGCATAATATAAAATGAGATGATTTTATTGAATAAATGCTTACATTATACCAGCCATGAAACTAGACAAATTACATAGGCAATTACCTCTTTTTATTCATAAGAACCCAAGAACCTAAGGAACAGGTGCTGATCTATTTGCTTTAGAGATGAGGAAACTGAGTCTCAGAGTTGTGCAGCACGTAGTTAGGAAGAAGGGAGTCTGAGACAAGTATCTAGTCCACTAGAACATGACACTTGTGCTTCCACATTTGGCCCTGGGTACATTTATGTGCTTCTATTTAAATAAGAATACAACTGCAATTCTTAGGAATTCACAAAATTTACCCTGAAAAATGGAACCCCATTGTCAGAGACAGACCTGAAAGTGCCCTAACATTCACTTCATCTCCTGTGCTGCCCAGTGGGTGGCCATTAGCCATGACTGGCTACTGAACAATTGAAATATGGCTAATCCAATCTGAATGTGCTGGCAGGTAAAATACCGTATTTTTCTGTGTATAATATGCTATTTTTTTTCTAAAATTGTTAGACTAAAAATCAAGAGGCATCTGATACAGGGAAGTCAGCCGAGGAGTGAGCCGCATGGGTGCATAGCTGCCCATACCTTGTCAAACAGGCTCCCTCCAATCATGAGCCTCATTGTTACTGACATCAGTTGATGCTGTAATTAGAGGTGGAGGTGGAAAGTACGTAGATGCAACAGGGACTGGAGCATTCTGAGCCCATAAAGATGTCAAAAAATAAAAAGATAAATACGGGTAAGCGATTGTCTTACTCTGCAAAATTCAAACTGAATGCAATCAGCTATGCAAAAGAGCATGGAAATAGAGCTGCAGAGAGACAATTTGGACCTCCTCCCACTGAGTGTATGATCAGACAGTGGAGAAAACAGGAAGAACAACTCCTTGAGAAGCCAAAAAAGAAGGCCTTAAGAGGAAAACCAGCAAAATGTTTAAAATATTGATTTCTTAATTTGGGGTTGGAAAAGTGGGGGGCGTCTCATACACAGAAAAATGTGATATACACTGTACTTAAAGGCTTATGAAAACAGGAATGGAAAATATCTTATTCATATTTTATATTGCTTTTATGTTGAATAATAGTATTAGTGTGTTTAGTTAATAAAATATGTTAAAATTAATTTTACATTTTTAAACATAACAACTAGAAAATATAAAATACATATATGGCTTACATGTGTGACTCTCATTATACTTATGTTAGACCTCCATGATATCAGTGAACTCTGCACCAACTTTCATGAACATCACAGAAAGCAGTTTGGCATTTTATTTGTACTTTTTTTTGATGAAATCATTGTTATTTTGAAATAGTTCACATTTCAAGTCTCAACAAAGTTAAGCTTCTCACTTTTACCAAGAGGAAGGCAAATACTGTTGGTTTCTGGAGGCAACTTAAAGGTATCTCAAATTGTTTATAAGAATGTAAACTCCATACATGTTTATTTTTATTTTTCATTTGCTGCATTTGAATGTAGGCATCACAGCTGAGATCGTTTTGAAAACATTAAATTATTTCACTTCAATTTTCAGAATTTTCCAAATAGCATAAAGACATGTGGTGATTTTTTTGGGGGGGGGGAGGGGGGCAAAGGCCTCTTTCTACTATAGCCATCCTACCAATTACCATAGCTTAAATTAATAAACACTGTATCAGCTCTTTGGGCCTTTATGTTTTTCTTCCTTCTTTTCTTTCCTTTCTTCCTTCCTTCTATTCTCTTGTTCTTCCTCTGTCCCTCCCCCCCTTCCTTTTTTTCCTTCCTTTTTTAAAAAAATATATTTTTCTTGATTTCAGAGTGGAATGGAGAGGGCACGTGCCCTTGACCACAATCGAACCCAGGACCTTTCAGTCCGCCGACCAACGCTCTATCCACTGAGCCAAACCTGCTAGGGCTTCCCTTCCTTTCTTGTTTGTTTTATAAAATGGTTTGTTAAAACAAATATTCACCTTAGCTCTGGGTTTCTTTTGTAATATTTTATCTCAGATACTCAGCGCCATGAAGTACCTGCTTCAGTCAAATCACCCCACATGGTTCACCTCCATGGTCTGCATTAAACCATCTCCGCTCTGTCTCACACCTTGTACTTGCCCACAGTGCTCTCCCTTCCACATTTATTATCTGGTCCACAGTGCTCACAGTTGGCCTCTCTGCCCTTGGAAAATGAAGGAGCTCTAAGTGTGGTTAGTTCCAAATTTCTAGGCATCCTGTAAAGAAGTCTCAGATTAGATGTCCTCAACTAGAGGCTTTCTTCATCTTCTCTACATCCTTGTAATGGTTTGTATACTTCTCTTGGCACTTAATTATTCTATCTTATATTAGAGTTATCTAAGGTATTTTCTTAATCCCCCTTACCATTGAGTTATTATATATATATATATATACACACACACACACACACACATACATACATACATACATATATAAATTATTTATTGTTGAAAGTATTATATATATCTTCTTTTCCCCCCATTGACCTCTCTCCACCCGCTCCTGCTCCCCAGCACATTCCCTCACCCCTCCTACTGTCTGTGTCCACTGGTTATGCTTATATGCATGAATACAAGTCCTTTGGTTGACCTCTTACCCCCACCCACCTTCCCCTGCCTTCCCTCTAAGGTTTGACAGTATGTTCCATGCTTCTATGTCTCTGAATCCTTTTTTGTTCATTATTTTATTGATTTCAGAGAGGAAGGGAGAGGGAGAGAGACATAGAAACATCAATGATGAGAGAGAATCATTGATAGGCTGCCTTCTGCATGTACCCTAAAGGGGATCAAGCCAGTAACCTAGGCATGTGCCCTGACCGGGAATTGAACTGTGACCTCCTGGTTCATAGATCAACACTCAATCACTGAGCCATGCTGGCCAGGCATTTAGTTATGAACAGAGATGCTTTTATTTCCCATTATTAATATGTGCCCTTAATTTGATAATTAATATATAGTTTGCACCACTTTGTAAATACTTTTTAATTTTCCTTTTGGAAATTTTTAAAAAATAACTTTATTCAAGATTTCACAGATTTAAGAATTTAATGTTTCCAACAAGATTGATTTATTCCTCTTGCACCCCACTTAGTAGTTGCTCATTAAAGTTTTAGGTGATTTAACATAAAACTTGACTTTCTCACTACTTAGATGCTAAGAGAGTATTTTTATTATGTTAAAAATTACTATTAAGAAGGCCAAACCTGTACAAAAGCTAGTATACTACCTATCATCCACACAACCACACAGATTGGAATAAAAAGCAAACTTTCCTCAAGGAAGTAGATTAGTCTGAGGTTTCTGAAATGCTTTCGCATTACATTCTTATACTTAATTTTCAACATAGTCTTGAAATGTTTGTCTGTTCTCCTCTATGTTACTCCATATAGTGCTAAAAACACGGTAGGCAAAGAGCCTGTTGGACTAGTTAGCAACTGCAGAACATTTACCTAGGAACTTTCTCAACCAATTTAAAATACTCCCTTTGAAATGAATGGGTAAGTAAAGGTAGAAATGGCAATATTCCTTATTCCATCCACATCTTAAAAGCAAAAGCAAACACATTTATTCTTTTTAAAGCACTTTTGTTTTCATTAGTTATAAGAGAAATAATTTAGCTACCAAAGAAACAGCACTTTTGTTTTTGATGCTAAACCCATGGTTTAAATATTAATATGTGATATTTATCAACTGACAAACTTTGCTCCTTTGTCATTTTAACAATACTATTGCATTTATTTTCATCTCACACCTCTAGTGTATTATATACATTCTTGCTATTTCCACTTCTTACAACATTGTCACTCTATGTTTTATATTAAATATCTACCAACTCAAAATTTTAATATAATTCCTTGGACAAATTACCAAAATATATTTTAGGTTAAAAGAATATATGGGCATATTCATTATCTAAACTAGTGAAGTATGTGAACTCAGCCACTCAAATTAGAGTTGTTGGTCTAAAAAGAATAACGTAAACAGCATAACCACAATAATGTCTAACTAAAATTCAATAGCTCTGCCCTCAATGTTCATATATCTTATTGAGTGAACTGATATATTTTAAATCTTAAATTCTTTATCAGACTGCAAGTAGAGGAGTCTTATTTTATTGGTCTAAGAAGATGCTGAGTAAATAGAGAACTCAGGAACTGATAAATACACTGAAGCTTAGAGAAAAATAGGAAGATAATTTTATAAGAAGAGGCTTGAAAGGTACCTGTATTTTTAGAATACAAAGGATTTTTTTCATTATGGAAGCAGTAGATAACTACTTGTGCATGTCATTGCTTTTTATTTCCTTTTTCCCTTCCCAGTTTCTACCCTGTAAAACCACCAAACAAACACAAGTTGAAGTGTACCTGTTGGAAGAGGAACCGCTAGTTGTTCTTTCATGGACTGATGGGAGAGCAGACAACTCTTCGTAAGCACAATGTCATCCAGTGCAATATCACCGCGGTGTCCTTTCCCTACTCTTCCTTCAAATTGGAGTTGGAAGTCCTCCTCGCCAGACAGTATTAGTTCCTTCCGCTGCCAGAAGTTGCCTTGTTCTACAGTGAGATTAACTAGGAGCCTTGTTTTGTTTGAGACTGATACCTGGATCAAGGTAAGTGACCCAATGCCATTTCCATACATGTGATAATGAAAAATTATCTGTAACCAAGAGTAAGAAAGTTATATGTAATTAGTACAATTAATTCCATTTTATTTTCAATGATATTATATTGCCCTCTTTGTCATTAATTCCAGAAAGAATACTAAATCTACATGTCCTGTAGTTCTGTGAATACTCTAACACTGAGTAAAGTGAGGCCAACCTAAAATCATATGTTGCTATATATGGAGGATAGTACAATAAGGATCAAATAGAAATTTAGTTTAAAAAAATGAGCAGAGTTTACTTTCTTTCTGTGATTTCTAAATGCAGGATTCATTGATAAACTCTTAACATCACCATCAAAGGAATAAAATATGATTAAAAGTGATGTGTTACACAAAAGGACTTTTCATGATTAAGAAATAGAAGGGATGAAACACAATCATTTTCAGTCTCATGAAACTTAAATCATTTTCTCCAAAAAGCAGAATCCTCTATTGCTTATTCTACTGCATTCTTGCACTTGAAACACATTTTCAGTTCTACAGGATCCTTGAGGCTCCACTATATATAGCAAAACCACCACGACAGCAATTATCCACATTTTACTCAAAATGCTAGAAACACGCTTTAGAAGAGCAGTTTGGGAGTTTTTCCCTGAGTAAAAATTAATAAACACTACCATTTCAAAGATAAATTTGACTAGCTTTTTAGTGATTGTTAACATAGAAAGGGAGAAACAAAAAAATCTGAGAGAAAGAATAGTACAGGTTAGAAACAATAAGAATTCAGAGGGTTTTTAAGCTTTTTTTCTTGTCATTTGTATGAATGAGGGAAAACTGTAATGGGGCTTATCTTCACACACAAAAAGGCATTATTGAAACAATAGCATACTCTAGAGAGAGAAAAATGGACGTTTTTAAAGGGTAAAGAATGTGATCAGACAATATATGCAATGCATACTTCAAAGAGCATGAAGAATACGTAAGCCACGTAAATGACTCTACTCAAATTGTCCAGCCGATGAAACTTTCAGATATTATGCTCCAATCCAAACACATTTTTTCTCATTGTTAAGCAACTAATGTTGGAAAATGTGAGATCTATGACCCCTGTGCCTTGTCCAGGGAGGACTGGTGAAACCAGGGTGGCATAACCCCTTAGAGTGAGAAATGAAAGGGGCCCGGGCAGACTCTTGGGCAGCACCAACAGGCATCAGAGAAACAATCTGATGGGCACAGCACATGTCTCTCTGGACCCTTTCTAGTCACAGACGCGGCCTGTTTTCTCTTTTGTACAAGAAGCATGAAGTGTATGTGTTACAGCACGTAAATGCTTCTCTATCTTCTTGAGACCATTTTCTGAATGAGGCCAGTAGGTTATCATGCAAAAAAAACATTGAAACACCTCCATTTCTACAGAGAACACCTGATGACAACAGAACCTTATCACGGGGCACCCTGAGTGAATAAACGTCTGCTAAGTACTGAATTCTAAAGAGGCATTTTCACTGAAAGTTGTAGTCACTCAGAGGTTTGATCTCTTTCCTCATCAATCCCCATCACCGCCACCCATTTCTCAAAAGGAAGAAAAACCTCCAATTTGAGTTTGTCTGCTTGAAGGTATTCCACAAGGTCAAGTGATAGACAGGATTTCTGTGAAAATTTGGGAGGTCATTCTGCTTATCTAATACATATATATTTTTTACATGAGAGACCCAATCATTTCCAGCTTGACCTTTCCTTACTTCTTTGTATTCAATCTATATTATAAATATTCATAAAGTAAGCCATTCATCATTAATTTTTGACATTTCTTCTAGGCATACTTCATTATTCTCACACAGATGTTTAAAACAGTAGGGACTACAGTTCTGGGACCAGGGAAAACAGAGATGGATGAAATCCTTGGTTACTACAGTGTGAAAAGAAAAAAATCTTTTGAACATTTTTAGAGAAAGTGTCTAAGTAGAAAAGCTTAGAAGTCAACTGGCATTTTATATGTATTTCATGTTTAATTTTTAATTGGCTTTCTAAGACTAGAACTTATTTATAATTTTCATATATAGATACACACACAGATTTAGAGATACTCAAACTATATAAAGTCTGGTGTGTTTGGGCTTTATTTTTGAGAAAGTTTCAAGTAATTTGGAAGATAACAAAAACAAACAAAATAGAATTGATTAAAAGTCAGGTTTCATTGCCAGGCTAATTAAAGTTTAATATAATTCTGAATGATATATTACATTCATTCTGGACATCTGAGTTATTTTTCTAAAACTCTGATCTGAACATTTCACTTTCTTGCAGAAAAATCTCTGAAACCAGAGTGGCACAACTCCTATCCGATGTGCCTGAAGACATAAAAGAGATGAGATCACTCTCTGAGAGTTTACGTATGAATCACCTTAAGCTCAGACAGAAACTCTCCTAAGACAAACTAAAGGTTTAACATGCTTTAAGACAGTGACAGTGGTGGGATGTGAAGGTTAGTCAGTATGAAACAGAAGAACACGCATCTGTAACAGGAGCAGGTACAATTGGGAGCCTGTCAGCAATGATTTAATATGTCTCTTTCCCAGGGTTAGGGCTCTCACTAATGTGGAGAAAGGTACATGAGAATAGTAGAATTTGAAGACAATAAAGAATTGTCTTTCCCAGCCTGATTCTCTGATCAATTAGCGACTTTGTGGATGTAATCGGCTTTTCTTTTAGTGCTCAAACTTTGGGGAAACACCAGTCAGAATCATATGTTCAGATCTTATGAAGACTGAACTTTTCATTGTAAATATAAATAAAGACACAATGATTTATATATCAATCTCTCAAAAGCAAGATTCCTGTGAAGTCATCCCTGAGGGCTTAATTTATATTATATATAAAGACAAGTTCAGTTCCTACTGTAGCTGACTCGACATTTTTGCGGAATAGAAATCATCAAGCAAAAAATAAATAAAGGAAAGTGAAAGATCCTGAAAATACATAGTCATTATATGAGGCTGTTTGGCCCTAAGAGCTACACAACCTTATTTATACTTTTAATACTCTATAAATGTTTTCTTCAAATTTCCACAGGATCATGGCAAAACCATTTTTTTCTTCCTACATATATAAATTATTCTACTTTTCTTTTTTGTTTGGGGGAGTCAAGTTCAGTCTCTTTTTTCATGAAGACATCTTCAAACATTTTATTGTACCTCCAGCTATCTCTAATATTAATCCTTGGAGTGTGAATATATTCATATATATATAGTTTTGTTTAATTTTTTTCTGATGGAGAAATTCTCATAACACCAATATGTACTAAACTTCCTGAGTGAAAACAACTGGCATTTTACTCCTTTTGAATTATCCATAGATAATAATCATGAAATTTCCCAATGGTTTCCAAAATTCCAATATTTATGGATTATACCCACAGAATAAAGTCTTCCTACAGTTCCAAGTATCCTTCCATCTCATCCTTACTTCACCATCTTTCTTCCTCACATATCCAAGTTGAATAAATTGAAGCACATTTTTGGTCTTGTCCTAACCATTTCATTTTCCTTGTTGAATCTATCAGAAGTTGACCATAATATTTCCGTCTTTACCATACCTTGCAGTTTTTGCTTCTTCTACTTATGACAGGGCTTGAAATTCTGGCTGCTCTCATGGGCTGCTGAGGGAACAAGCTCTTTATGAAGATGTAATGACCAGACGAATTTCGCAAGGTGTGGTCCGCAGCTGGCTCTGTGCCTGCAGCAGGGATGCTGCTAGCTTTCAGATTCCAGTCAGAGTCATCATCCTGTTCCTGCTCCCAGGAACAGAGATCAAATTCAAAATCACAGCGCCCACGGGAGGGACCTGGAAAACATTTCCCAAATTATGGTAGAAAGAAATAGGAAATTAGCTGACTTAAAGACATGCAATCCAAAATCACAGTGATCTTGCCATGTCACTGTAATATCCAAAACTTAGCAACATTCAAACAGAATATTTTAGTTTGCTATACACAGCTATTCCTATGGTTTGCATAAGTTTATTTCTCCACAAATCTGGTCCCCAGTCTCAAAATCAATGAGAAAATATTTTAGCATTATACACATTTTCTCCTCCAAGTACCTATTTGGTCAATGTAATTTATTTCCTCTGTCCTTCATCTTTGCTTCTCAGAGCTTGGTAGAGAATTTAGGAAGTTTATTATTCTGCAATACAGTTTGGCTTGGAAAATGCTGCCTAAAGCAAAAGTTATTAATCATTGCAATTAGTTTGTAAATATAGCCTCATTTTAGAGATGAGATTATTATAAAACAGAAAAGTAAGGTAAAAAGTAAAATAATTTGAATTAATCTACACTAATAAAAGAGAAACATGGTAATTGGCATACGACCGCTACCCTTCCCATTGGCTAATCAGCATA
>NW_005363130.1:453049-464401 GCF_000412655.1 Myotis brandtii | reverse complement strand
GCACAGGCTGGGCTGAGGGCCCCCCCCCCCCCCCCCCGAGTGCACAAATTTTTGTGCACCGGGCCTCTAGTTTATTATAAGTTGCAGAAATTAAATGTTAAGTTGTATTAAATACCAACTATCTATCTAGTATTTTAAAATATTTTGTTACTAACATTGCTTAAGTTTTTTCTTCCATTTCCAGGATATAGTTCAATCCTTATTGAATTTCTGCTTGAGGGATCTATGTAATTCTGATAGAGTGGTATGGAAATCCCCAACTCTGATAGTGTGTTCATCAATTCGCTTTGCAAGTCTATTAGTTTTTGTCACACATGGCTTGACATTCTGTTGTTAGGCACTTGCACATTATAGACTGTCATGTTTTCTTGGAGAATTGACCCTCTATTGTTATGTAATTCCATTATTTACCTTTGGTAACTTTCCTTCTTTGATGTCAGCTCTGTCTGAAATGAATATAACTACTCCTGCTTTCTTTTGATTAGTGTAAGCATGGTATATACAGGTGTTCCCCCCAAAATGTATGTACACTTCAACAGGTGGTAGCTCAATTTTGAAAATGAAATGTATTTTAATAAACACTGTCATTATATTATTCAAAGTTTGTATATACATTTTCTGGAGACAGCCTATATTCTTCCATATAGTTACTTTTAATCTATACCTGTTTTTATATTTAAAATAGATTTCTTGTAGACAACATATAGTGGGGTCTTATTTTTTGATCTATTCTAAAAATTTCTTTTTTTAATTGTTGCATTTAGACCACTGATATTCAAAATGATCATTGAGAGAACTGGATTAATATCTACCATATCTGTTACTATTTCCTATTTGTTGCCCACATTCTTTATTCCTATTTTTGTCTTCTATAGTTTTTCTGCCTTTTTCAGTTTTAATTAAATATTTTATATAATTGCATTTTATCTCCTCTCTTGACATGTTGGTTATACTTTTTTAAAAATTCTTTTACTGATTTCCCTAGACTGTTACATTACCTTTACAAATAATCCAAACCCACTTTAAAAGAACACTATATTCCTTCATGGATAGTGTGAGTACCTTATAATAACAATATAATCTTAATTACTCCCTTCTATCTCTTATACCATTGCCATCATTCATTTCACTTGTATATAAGCATACATGATTATATATCATAATGTATATAAATATGTTATATATAAGAATGCACAATTGAATACATTGTTGTTATTTCATTTTAAACAGTGTTGACTGGTAGATTAATTGGGAGGGAGTCAATGGGAAAAAGGGGGACATCTACAATACTTTTAATAATAAATGTAAAATTTTAAAAAAGAAAAAAATTAAAGTTTTTATTTCATCTTTACTTAGTCTTCATTCCTCACCATCCTTTATGTAGGTCTGATATGTATCATTTTCTGATCTATATCATTTTGCTTCTCTCTAAAAAACATCGTTTAACATTTCTTGCAAAGTAGGTCTAGTGGCAAAATATTCCCTCACTTCTTGAAACACCAGTCAGAAAGTAAATGTGCACCCCTATATTCATTGCAGCATTATTTAAAGTAGCTAAGATTTGGAAACAGCCCAAGTGTCCATCAGTAGATGAGTGGAACATTTACACAAAGGAATACTATGCAGCTACAAAAAAGATGGGTCTCTTACCCCTTTGAGACAGCAAGGATGGACCTGGAGATTATTATGCTAAGCAAAATAAGCCAGTTAAAGAAAGACAAATATGACATGGTCTCACTTCTATGTGGAATCTAATGAACAAAATAAACTGATGAATAAAACAGGTCCAGAGGCATGGATACAGATTTCAGAGGGAAGGGAAGAGGGAGTAGGAAGAGATTAACCAAATAATTTATGGGCATGTATGCACAGCCCATAGACACAGACAGTAATGTGGTGAAGGCCTAGGATGAAACAGGAGACAGGAGGAAGGGGGCAAAGGCTAAAATGGGGGAAATCTGTAATACTCTCAACAAGAAAATTAAAAAAAAAGGTCTTCATTTCTCCTCACTTTTGAAGGATGATTTATCAGGATATGAATTCTGTGTTGGTAGGGTTTTTTGGATTTGTTTTCCCTTCAGCCCTTTAAATAGTTCATTCTACTCTTTTCTTGCTTCCATGGTGTCTGAGAAGTCAGATACACAAACTTAAGTTCTCAATGTCTCTGATCTCGTGCAATTTGGTTATTGACAAGTTGTTCATGGAAAATAACTCAGTTGTCAAACAAAACTTCAGTTTTAGACCAGACAATCCGTTCATGCTGATACCTGTCTGAACAGTCATGTGTCTCAGGATACAAAGGAGAGAATGTGTGAGTATAAATAAGTTTACCACTAAACCTTGTGCTAGGAATATTTTTGTGTTTGTTTTTTATGCTGCTTATTATTATTAAATATGTACAGTAAGTCACCATAGGCCCTAAAAAGGTTATTGATAGCAGCAAAGTGAAGATGAAAGTTGTGAGAAGGATAGAGCTTAAAAAAAGAAATACGGTGGAACCTCGGCTTTTAAACTTAATTCATTCAAGTAAATGTGTATAAAAATTTTCGTTTTTTATGTACATTTCATTTCTTTTTGTTACATTTTCATTTACATTTCATGTCCTTTTGTTTTTAATGTGTTTATTTATAGTACTTTAGACTATATTGTATATAAAAATATTAAAATTGAATCATTCAATTTACATGATTTCCAATGGGAAAAATGGATTCAGTTTTTGAACAAATTGCTTCTCAAACAGCCTTCTGGAAAAACTAAGTTTTGGAACCGAGGTTCCACTGTAATTCTTACTTTTGTTCCTCTATAGGTAAGGTGCTTTTTTCCAATGACTATTTTCGGGATTTTACTTTATCTTTGACTTTCCTTTAGTTTAAAAATGATGTGCCTAATTGTGTTTTGTGTGTGTGTGTGTGTGTGTGTGTGTGTGTGTGTGTGTGTGTGTTTTGTGTGTGTTGTTTTTTTTGTTTTTTTTAGGGGTTGGGGGAAGCATTTTCCTGCTTCATGTTCTCTGAGCTTCCTGAATCTGTGGTTTTTGCCAGACATTAATTTGAGGAAATTCTCAGTTGTTACTGTTTCAAATTCTTCTATTCCTTTTCTCTTTCTTCTTTGATATTCTCATTATTCATTTCTTTGTCCTATAGTACTTGGATATGGTGTTGTGTTCTGTTGTTTTTCTCAGTGTTTTTGTTTTTCAGTTTGGGAGATTTCTATCTTTATATCCTCTAATGCAGATATATTTCCTAGTTGTGTTCAGGTTACGAATAAGCCCATCAAGGGCATTCCTCATTTTTGTTCCAGTGCTTTTGATCACAGCATTTCTGTTTGATTCTTTCTTAGGATGGCCATATCATTACTTATGTTGCCCATCTGTTCCTGCATGCTGTCTATTTTATCCACTAGAGGCCTTAGAAGATCGATCATAGTTGTTTTAAATTCCTCATCCCTTCCATGTCTGATTCTGATGTTTGCTCTGTCTCTTCAAAATTTATTTTTCCTTTCAGTATGCCTTGTAACTTTTTTCTCGATAGCCACACATGACATTCTGAGTATAAGGAACCACTGTAAATAGGCCCTTATAAATGGAGAGATGGAAAATATTCCACAGTTTCATGATTAAGTCCCAGTCTTTAATGGGCCTGTGCCTCTGAACTGTAAACAGCCTAAGTGTTTGTGAGATTTTTTTTCTACCCGGTAGGAGGGACAAGATGGCTAGAGGGGGATAGCATTGGGTATTGCTCTCCCACCAGGTCAGTTAGGCTCTGATAATTCCCAGTCAGTTTTGTTACCAGCTTCTCTTGAGGGCAGGCCTTGTGAGGGAAAACAGAATGCTGTGTCAGAAGCATGAGGAAATGTTTCCAATATTTACTATGGAACCTGGTTGAATGTGTGGAGATACATTTCACAATACTGTGGGGATGTCCCTATAAGTAGGTCCCCTCAAATTTTAACTCTCAAACTTGTCCACACTGAGTCTCATCATCAGTGACAGGTCATGTTTTCTTCCTCTGGCGCTGGTTCCCATAGTGGTTTCTGTTCTTGAGTCTCTGTTCTGATAAAGTGTTACTCCCTGTGTTCACCTGTAGGTCTCTCCAGTCCTGGGGGAAACGGTGTGCCCTGTGCAGCCTATGTTCATAACTCTCTTGTGGATCGCAGGAGAATTATTGATTTTTCAATCTGTCCAGCTTTTTAGTTGATAGGACAGAATTGCAACTTCCAAGCTCCTCATATGCAAAACTGGATAGTTGGGATTATACAAATATCTATATATATCTCTCTATATATATCTGCATCTATATATATGTATATATATATATGTATCTATCTATATACATATAATATATATATATATATATATATGCCTAAGTGACCATTACGACCAAATGACCAGACTGACTGAAACGACCAGTCGACCAGTCGCTATGACACACACTGACCACCAGGGGCAGATAATCAACATAGGAGCAGCCCCCTGGTGGTCAGTGCGCTCCCACAGCCAACTTCCTGCGGCCCCTCACCATGACCGGCCAACCTCCTAGGGTCCCTCTCCCTTGCTGGCTGGCCTCCCAATAGGCCTCGATCACAGGCCAGGCAAGGGATCCCACCCATGCACAAATTCATGCACCAGGCCTCTAGTCTTTTCATAATTCTGCTCAGTAAATTATAAAGCTAGCAATATAAGCTAAGGTATTATAAAACCAAGCATTGTGTAATTGAGAAAACATAAAATTTTATGTTAAAGCTACTTTTTATAGTCTTTATTTTTAAGTAAATATGCATAATACAGCATAAAAACCAATGTGTGATTAATTTGACCATAAGTTATAAAATATACTATTTAGAGTTATTTGATAACAGTAATTCTGTATTAAGTTTTGTTTGAAAATTATAACTGAAAATGGAAATCTGTAAAATCATAATTATATGTGAGATGGTGCCAGGCTGACCAGCAGACCCTGAATGAGGGATGAATGATTACTGACACATGTTTCTGTGAAAGAGAAGCTAAGGGGCTAGTTGCCATAAGGAGCCAAAAAGGCCCTGATTGCCTGCCTCATTAGCTTTTTACTGTAATAATAGCTTGAACTAAAATTAACCTCTAGATACAATCAGCAGGGTAAGTATCCTCAAGAAAGCACTTGCATCTGTAGTGTCTTTCAAACAAGGACATTTTGAAGTCTAGACATAAAGATTCTAGTAAAACACCCCGGAGGTCAGGCTTGTTCGGAAAAATCAAGGTAGGGGCTGCCGCCTTCGGCAAGGTCCCCCAGAGGTCCCTGACCTTTCAGAGAATCCTCCTTACAGACTTTCCAAACCAAGTCCCATGCTTCCCCACAAGATGGTGTCCAAAAATTAAAAATACTTGAGAAGAACTCAAGTTGCAACATGTCAATCTATATTTAGATAAAGGTTTCTCTGTTAATGAACAACTGCAAAAATGTTTATAGGCAATTTTATCTAAATGACAGTAGAAATGATTTTGCCACCAAAATTCTCAGGGACCTGCCCTCCAAAGCTAAGACCAAAGGAAGGCAGAAATACATCCTAGCTGAAGTCATGGTGATTCCTGGATGAAGAATCAACTCTATTCTATTACACAGAATTACATAAATTCTTAAAAAGAATTTCAAAATTGTGCTAGGCATCAAAACCATGTGTTTGTCTTTTTATGGATACATGCTTTCAGTGAGCACAGATCAGATAAATATGTTTAAATACACAAAATAATCTCTATTCTCTTTGTAGTTGATAATGTGGAGAATGAGAACATGTGGGTTTTACCATTGTTTCTATACCATTTTAAAGTGTGTAAGACTACTAAAATGAAGATTAACTTAATCACATCCCCCACCAAGGAACTTGTCCAACAATAAAAAAATGCTATAAAATTATCAGTTTTAGCTTTTGAAAGAAGTAAACATTGATAAATGTAAGAAAGCATCAAGACTAATATGCTTTTAAAAATGGTTTAACAGTCAGCCGGACACTGATGTATTTTCAAGGATAAAGAAAATCTTTCTGTCATAATTTCTGTCACCAAATGAACAGGCTGGCGTTTTCAACCCAATTGCTAATTTCATTTTAAAATTACACTTGAGCCCTAACCGGTTTGGCTCAGTGGATAGAGCGTTGGCCTGCGGACTGAAGGGTCCCAGGTTCGATTCCCGTCAAGGGCATGTACCTTGGTTGCGGGCACATCCCCAGTGGGGAGTGTGCAGGAGGCAGCTGATCGATGTTTCTCTCTCATCGATGTTTCTAGCTCTCTATCCCTCTCCCTTCCTCTCTGTAAAAAAACAATAAAAAATAAAAAAAAATTACACTTGAAACTTATTTTGGTAATTTAGTCTTTCCTAGAATAGACTGTAAGTTGTAGAGCTTCTTTTAGTTCAGAATACTAAAATTCTCCTACGTAGTATTTCAGAGGACTGGGAGGTAAATTTCAACTCAGCGTCTTGTTTAGAATCTGAACTGTTGACTTGGTTAAGAATTATAATGAAGTAACTAATTCAGTTGCCCTTATGCTGGAAAATTCAGCAGCCCACCAGGGCTAGATTAACATTCAGACCAGGACATTTGTATGAAGAATGATGTGTGTGCTGCTAAAAAACAGATTTCATTTGGCTTCAAAAATCATACATATGCTGCTACATAAATCTCTATGATGTAAATCATATTTTTCTACTTCCATACCTACTAAAGTTTGGAATATATGTTTCCTCTGAAAGTTTAACTCTAACATCACTGGGAAAATACAAGCAAGAATAAGTTCTTTTTATTTCACATCACTGTGGTGAGAGAGAACAACTTATAATTTAGTATTTTATTATTTCCCACAGGTGCCAGGTGAGAAAACAGCCGTCTTCTGTGCAGATGCCAATTCCTGGCATTTCATGGAGTAATTAATGCCAGTACCAGACAGTTGTATCATTGGTAAGAAAATGATCACCTTTGTCAACAGCTGTATCATCAATCAAACCAGTTTCTACCTTTCTAAATGCTGTAATTTATCCAACTGATCATTATCTTTATGAGCATGAAATGACTATTTCATTTTAAAAAATAGATCATTTAAAAATTAACTTTATTATTGAAAATATTACAGATGCCCTCTTTTACCCCCACTGGTCCCTTCTAGCCTGCACTCACTTCTCACCCAGGCCTTCACCACACTATTGTCTGTGTCCATGGGTTATGCATATATGCACATCTCTTCCTACCCACCCACCCCCAACCTTCCCTCTCAGATTCAACAGTCTGTTCCATATTTCTATGTCTCTGATCTATTTTGTGCATCAATTTATTTTGTTCTTTAGATTCCACATATGAATGAGATCAAAGAACATAATGTAAGTCCTTTTAAAATCCTACCATCAAATTCTTAAATTTAAGACCTCACCACTCTATTCATTTATTCATTCAATATAAATGTATTGAGCATATGCTATAAATGACAGCACATTGAGGAACATGGAAAATTGACTGGAAAGGAGGATACTGTGTACTAAACAAATACGTGTCAGATCCCAAGCTTTCACTTTATATGTTATTTTATATAAGTCTCACTCCTCTACATAATAGTTATTATTCTTATTTTTGGTTGATGAGAAAGCTGAAGTTCAGAGTTAAGTACTTTGTTCAGTATTACACAGTAAGTAGCAGAACTAGTTGTTAAGAGTCTTCTACCATCTGGAACCTTCTTTAACTATTATTTATTTAATGAACTCCCTATTCATTTTTTTAGTCATGATCAACAAAATACTTAATTTTAACTAAAAAAATAAAAACTAAACTACTAAAATTCGTAGGATATATGACTCTGATATGGTAGGCAGAAAAGAGAAGATGACACTGAATATTGTGATGGTCTAATCATAATTAGAGGATTGTAGTATTTTTTAAACATTTAATTACCATGTTTAAGGAAATTTTGATAACTGAAACTATTCAATGAGAGAGAGATTAGATAATGGAGACCTAAAACCATGCATATTAGATGCTATTAAAGGATTCAAGAATATTAATTCTGATATCACAATTACAAACATGAGAACGGGGAATGTGAAAAGATGTGCAGAATTGATGGTACCTGTTTCCAATACTTAAATTTTTATTATCATAAAGAAGTACAAGTTGTAAGAAATATTATAATAAAAAACCATACTGGGCAAATACGGAAACATTAATTCAATATTAGAATAAAACATTATTATACCCAGAAATGACTGACAGTTGAAAAGGTTTTATATGTGCGACAGCATATTATCTCGTGTGAAAGTTTTCAAGCAGGAAATAGGTGAGTCTCCATTGCCACCTCCATTATCTGCTTGGTCAGGGAAGTTATAGAAATAATCCCTTTATAGGTTGGTCATTCATTTCTCAATTCATTCAATGGCAATTAGTAGCTGTTGGGGCTGATTCAACAATAAACATGTCCTAATGGATTTCTCTCACATTTTAATAGAATGTGATAAGTGCTAGAATGAAGATAAAAATGTATGATTCATTATAATTGACCAAAAGTGAATCCTTCACAGAAGTCTTAGTGTTAAATCCCTGTTTCAAAAAGCTTGGACTAACTTCTATTAATCTCAGCAACTCTGTAATTCTTTGATTTCATGATTCAATTACTTGAACTCCACATCATAGTTTACCAAACTAAGGGCTAGAGCTATATTGTTTCTTTTTATATAATTAATTGGCATTTTCAATAAATATGAATATCAAATAAAATATTGAATAGAGAAAAATTATCTATAGCAAAATGAAACAGTAAATATCATAGATCCTGTGGATAACAAAGGGGTGATACTAGAATAATATGCACAACTCCACATGAATAAGTTCAACTACTTAGGTGAAATGAACCTTATTCTTGCAAAGCAAAAGCTTACATAATGAAAAAATAACATGAGTAGCTTTATAACTACTCAAATTACTAGTTTTCCTTATTAAGGAAACTGAACTCAAAGTTTTAAAATTCCTGAAAAAATTCCAGGTTCAAATAGTCAAACTGGAGAATTCTACCAAATTTTTAAGGCACATAAATCAAAGAGGAAAACTCCCAATTTTCAGGTGATTTGATGTCTACATAGAAAAAAATCTAAGGAATGTACAACTAAAAAATGAGTCAGCAAAATTAAAGGACACAAAATTGACATGCAAAATTAATTGTATTTATATAAACTAGCAATGAACATATAGAAACCAAATTTCAAGATATACTATTTAAAATCCCTCAAACAATGAAATATATAGCTGTAAATCTTATGCTATATGTGCAGGACTTGTATGCTGAAAATTATAAAACACTAATGAAATAAGTTTTAAAAATCTAAATACTGGAGAGACATATTGTACTCATGGATTGGAAGACTCAACATATTAAAGACTCAACATATATCTCTCAAATTGATATACATATTTAATTAAATTATAAAAATTGCATCATTTTTTGTAGATATTGGCATGATTTTTTCTAAAATTTATATAGAAATCCAAGGAACTGACAACTAAAACAGTTTTGGAAAAAAAAATTAGAAGAAATCACTCTACCCAATTTCAAAATTTATTATATTATATAGCTTTAGTTACCAAGATTGTGTGGTATTGGTGGAAAAATGGACACTTGGATAAATAGAATGGAAAATAGAACTCAGAAATTGCTTCACACAAGTACAACCCACTAATTTTTGACAAAGCTGCAAAACAGTTAAATGCAGGGAGGAGAATCTTGTTAATGGTGCTGGTGCAACTGGCTAAACAAAACAAAACAAAATCTTGACCCAAACCTAACACCTTATACAAAAATTAACAAAATGGATCATAGACTTAAATGTAAAATATACTATACAACTTTTAGAAGAAAAATTAGAAGAAAATCCTTGGTGAAATATTTTTAGGCATGTAAACAAAATCATGATTTCAAAAGGAAAGATCAATACATTAGCCCTTATCAAAATATTTTAAAAAATGTTTGTTCTTTCCCTGTTAGGAGAATGAAAACACACTCTGAAGCCTGGGAGTAAATATTTGCCACTCACGTAGCTGTAAAATAATTTATATCTGTAATATATAAAGAACTCCAAACTCAACAGTTAAAAAATCTGATTAGAAAACAGGCAAAAGACATAAAGAAACATTTCATCATAGAGGATACAGATGGCAAAGAAACACAAGAGATGTTCGTCTTCAGTAGGTATTAGGGAAATGCAAATTAAGACCATGATGAGGCTACTCCACCCATATAAGAACAACAAAACAAAAATAAAATAGTTACAATATCAAATGCTCACAAGGATGTGGAAAAACTGGATCTCTCACTGTCGGTGGCAATGTAACATGGCACAGCCACTCTGGAAAATGGTACTATGGTATGTTATATCCAAAGCATCGAATACCACTCAGCAATAAAAAGAACAAATAATTTGTACACAAAACAACTTGGATAGGTCACAAGGGAATTATGATGAATAAAAAACGATAACAGTCTCAAAAGGTCACATACTACATGGCTGTATTTACATAACTTTCTCAGAATGACCAACTATAGAAATGGAGAATGAAGTAATGATTTTCCAAGGTTAGGTAGGGATGGTGGGCATAAGTGTAATTCTAAAAGAGCAGATTAAGGGAGATCTTTGTGGAGATGGAATATGTTGATTGTAGTGATAATTATACATATTTACATATGTAACAAAATCCCACGAAAATATTTATACATGCATATTAAACCAAAGTTAGTTTCCTGATTTTGATATACTATAGTTATATAAGATGTAACCATTGCATAAAGGTTACACCGGATTTCTCCTATGTAACTACCTATGAATCCATTATTATTTCATCTTTCCAAACTGTTTAAAACAGTGGTTCTCAACCTTCCTAATGCCGCGACCTTTTTAATACAGTTCCTCATGTTGTGGTGACCCCCAATTTCATTGTTACAAATTGAACATAATTAAAGCATAGTGATTAATCACAAAAACAATATGTAATTATATATGTGTTTTCAGATGGTCTTAGGCGAACCCTGTGAAAGGGTCGTTCGACCCCCAAAGGGGTCGAATTACAGAATGCTGGCATAGATTTATTTTATTTTTATTTATATTATTAATTTTTTTGCTTAGATTTTATATGATTATTGACTAAGAACCAGGTAACTGCCGAGGTCAGTGGTTTTCAGTGTCCAGGATGATTTTTTATTTTCTTTATATTTTCTCACATCAATTGTGACCTTTCAATAAACACTATAATTTGTTTTGTATATGTATAATAGAGGCCCGGTGCAAAAAAATTTGTGCACTCGGGAGGGTCCCCCAGCCCGGCCTGTGCCCTCTCGCAGTCTGGGACCCCTCC
>NW_005363130.1:429937-452047 GCF_000412655.1 Myotis brandtii | reverse complement strand
TATATATATATATTCTGTATATCCTATATAATAAAACCCTAATATGCAAATCAACCAATGGCAGAACAACTGGTTGCTATGATGTGCACTGACCACAAGGGGCAGATGCTCAGTGCAGGAGCTGTCCCCTGGTGGTCAGGGGGAGGACTGCTCAGCCAGAAGCCAGGCTCATGGCTGGTGAGCACAGCCTCTCCTGCCTCTGCAGCAGCGTTAAGATTGTCCACAGTCAGACATCCTCCGAGGGCTCTTGGGCTGCAAGAGGGCACAGGCCGGTTTAGGGACGCCCCACTCAGTGCACAAATTTCGTGCACCCGGCCTCTAGTATATATTTTTGTGTGTGTGTAGAGACAGAGATTACATCTGTTTAACACAAGATTATGAGGAATGTGATTTCTGCCTGTTTATTTATTGATGCATACTACACAAACACTGCTTGACACATAACTTTTCAATAAATATGTTAAGTTAATTTTATATTTCTGTCTTATTTCTCTTGATCATTCTTGACAGGGTTTTGAAAATTTTATCAGTCTTTGCAAATACTCTCTATCTTAGATTTGTGTTCTATTCCATTAACTTGCAATATTAGATAGCTTCTAATATAAAAATTTAGTCTATACATTTTTCTCTAAGTATTCACTTACCTAAATCCCAGCGGATTTTATGCATTATTATTAAAACTTATTCTAATTTTATTGTGATTTTTAGGGGGGCATGAGTTACTAACTGTGTCTGTCTTTTTCCTTCCCAATAGCAGTTTTCTAGCATTTGTCTAATAATTGATTTCCAGTGTAATTCAAAAGAGATAATCTGTTACTTTAACCCACTGAAATTATTTAAATTTGCTCAATGCTTTAATTATACACACTTTTTTGGGTAAATGTTCTGTGTGTGCTTAAAAACAATAGATATCTACAATTGGTACTGCAGTATTACATTTGCCCATTAAGTTCAGATTACTTACCAATTATGCTGATCAAATATCCAGCATCCTCACTAATCACAGTGAATTAAATTACTTTGAGTATGCCTGAGATACTACTAATTGTGTATCAACAATAAATATGCTCATTAGAACATACAAAAAAACAAAAATAGGGTTATTTTCCAAAGAAACCTCTATACCATGGCAAAGATATGTTCAAATTAGATTTTAGAGTTCTCAGATATAGAAATCACTTTCTTCTTTGGCTATATCATATATTTTAGACATGGTATTTATATTACCAAGTAATAAATAATATTCTAATTTTTCTTCTAGATTTTACTTTCAGAATCTACATTAATATGTGAAAATTAAAGCAGCAGTTACTTTTGTTTACAAAGGATTATTTTCTTCTTTACCAGAGGTAGTCTACACCTTTCAAAATAGTTGAGTTTTTAAATTATTTCTGTTATTCCTACCTGGCATTTTTCTACCTAATGATATTTCAGAAGTTTTCTTAGAATTGTGATTCATGTCCAGTCTTCACTTAGAATTCTCAAGAAAACAAACAAATGAAAAACCAAAAATCCAAAGACTGTGGAACTTAAACCTAAATGCTTGGTTAGTTGTCAGCCAAACTTCTGAAAACAGTTCCTATGGTGATTTAAATTTTTTTTCTTCCTATTCTTCTGGATCTAATTAAAGCTCTTATATTTATAGTATACACAGGATAAATAACAGCACTCATAAGTCAGATAGCAGATATTACCATTTATAATTAAAACATAATATTTAAGACCAGTAGAATGGGATAGTTAAAAATTTTAAATACGTAATAAAAATAAGCAATGCCACGTAAAAAGAACTCATTATCATGTAATGAGAACCAATATAAAAATATGGGTTAGAGTTTCTTGCATATTTTTTGTTAGTTTATTTGTTTGAAGAAGCTGAAAAAGTTTTCTTCTTTCTATGTAACATCTAGAACTAAGTCAGCTTTCTTGCTTTAGTATTGCTGATATAAGTAGGCCCACTCAAACTTAAGTATTTTGGCAATCATTTCACTAAAAAACACCTCTAGCACAACCTTCCCTCCAAAGGCTTATGATTACTTTTGCCTTTATTTTCCATACAAAACAACTACCAAAACAGCAAATTTCAATACATTCTTGTCCCTCTTAGTAAACCACAATCCTTTCCCAAACACAGAGGATTCATAGAAATTTCCACAATGTTAGAACCTAAATACAAAGAGTTCAAGAAAAATTTAGTCAGAAATTACTTGATAATTTAAGTACTAAAAAAAATTGCATTAAATTGAATCTTGGAAAAGATACATTTGCAACATGACCCAAAAAAAGCATAATCTGTTCTGTTTCATTGATAACCTAGTGGATTTGTGTGATATTCACATGAAAATGGCAATGAAGAGTTTTAAAACATTTGATGCAGAAAATAACTATAAATACATCAGAAAATACTCATGAGGTAGAGATTAATATTAATACAGAATTTGAGATTTGCCAAACATTTTTGCTCAGTTCATATATGATAAAAATCTATACTAATAAAAGGGAAATATGCTAATTAGACCAGGTCGACTGGACATCTTACAGTCGTCCTGCCTTCCTTCCAGACAAAGCCATGGTGGCGGGGGCCAAGGCAGAGGTGGTTAGGGGCAATTAGGCCAGCAGGAGAGAGCAGTTAGGGGTGATCAGGTGGCAGGGGAGAGCAGTTAGGGGTGATCAGGCTGGCAGGCAGAGGAGTTAGGGGAGATCAGGCAGGCAGGCAGGCAGGTGAGCCCGCCCCCCCCACCCCCCCCCCCCAGCACAAATTTCATGCACCGGGCCTCTAGTGTATATTATAAGAAAGAATCCACAACAGAAGAAACAAATAATTATATGATATCAATAGGATCTGTAATCTGTAATTTTTTTTAAGATTCAGTGTTACACAGCAGTAGTATGGTAGCTTGGGCAAAATAGTGGTTCATAAATTAAAGTACATGGGTTCTAGGATCCACTCTGTCAATACCAGTATGATGAACTTTGACAAAATCTTAAGCACTGCTGTTCATGACTTCTGTGGAATGCACTAATAAAATATGTCCCAATTACCCCTCAGGGCTGCTGTGAAGATTCTGTGGAGATTAGTATATAAAAGGGCTTTGAAGGTTAAAAGTTTTATATAACTGTGAGGTCTCTTTATACTGAAGTTATTCTTAATATACCAGATTTGGTTTCAAGAGATCAAAAAGGGGCAAACTGTAATATTCTAGCACAGAAATCATTACTAGTAGAGTGAAATACTTTGTCAAACTTCATTTTGATCATTTGTATTCACCTCATTTGCAATGAAATGAGGCAACAACTGGGCTACATTGTACAATTTTACAGATTTACCTGAATGAGCATATATGGCCCATTGAGCTAAGGATATTTTAATAGGTGTTGTTTATTATAAATCAATCTCCTAAAACAATATTACATAGTTGATATGTATCTCCTTTAGGAGACCACTTTGCCTTTTTTATGTAATATCTGGTCATTCATTTTTGGTTTTTTCACAACTGACCACATCTCATAATTTACATGAATGAATGACAACTCTCTGAAATGCATCCAAGCATAGAGGCTTGATAACCCTGCATGAATAAGTTTTGATGGATGTTTTACTGTGTGTGCGTGTGTGTGTGTGTGTGTGTGTGTGTGTGTGTGTGTTTGTTTTCAAAAATTTATTTTACATGGAAAATACTTGCTTCCCTTCTGTGTTTTCCAATTTATCTCCAATTCCTTCACACACACACACACACACACACACACACACACACACCAATCCGTCATCTAGTTTTAAGCGATTCCCGGTTCTAAATTAGGTGTTGAGAGGAAAAAAAAGTAATGTATTTATTTTTAAAAATTTATCTATATTGTTGAAAGTATTACAGATGTCCCCCTTTTTTCCACCATTGACCGTATCCAGTACACACACACCTAGGCCTTCACCACACTATTGTCTGCAATACGGTTATACATATATGTATATAAGTTCTTTGGTTGATCTCTTCCTGCCCATCCACCCACCTCCACCTTCCCTCTGAGATTCCTCAGACTGTTTTATGCTTCCATGTCTCTGGATCTATTTTGTTTATCAGTTTATTTTGTTCATTAGATTCCATATATAAGTGAGATCATATGATACCTGTCTTTCTCTGACTGGCTTATTTCACTTAGCGTAATGCTCTCCAGGTCCCTCCATGCTGTCTCAAAGGGTAAGGGATCATTCTTTTTTATAGCTGCATAATATTCCATTGTGTAAATATACCACAGCTTTTTATCCACTCATCTACTGATGAACACTTGGGCTGTTTCCAAATTTTAGCTATTATAAATTGTGCTGCTATGAACATAGGGGTGCACATATTTTTTCTAATTGACCTTAACTGCCTCAGCTGCTGAGCTATATACATACTCTGTATGTTCAGCAATTAATAGATGGAATTGAGTAAGATTGTGGGAGATAAAGGCAAAAGTTAGAAACAGAACACTTTTACTTACTGCAAATGAAGGTAGTCTCATCTGAATTATCAGTGCAATCATTCACAAAATCACACAGCTTGTCCTGTGCAATGCAGTGCTTGTTAGCACACATGAACTCTTGAGCAGTGCACTTCCTGTCTGGGCTGAGGAGGGGAGAGCAATCTTGAAAGGTAATGTCATCCACTGCTACATCTCCCATGTAACTGACGCTGCGTTTTGCCCTGAAGATAATCTAAAGGGAGGGAGTGAGGAAGGAAGAGAGAGAGAGAGAGAGAGAGAGAGAGATTGATTAAGGGAAGAAGGAAGAAAATCAGTTTCAGTTTGGCTGTCCATCATATGCAAAACTTGGAGAACCACTAAATACAACACTTGACTCTGATAAAAACGTCGCATAATGAAACTGACCCAAGAAACTTGGGGATCGTTTAGATTTGTACCGTCCTCAACACTTAAGAATGTGGGAGTGGCATCACCAACACCACTGCCTCCTGTGTTGATTTGGGGGGTAGGTGGCATAGAACTCTGGCAGGAGTCACCAACCCATCATTGCTGCCTCTGCAGCTCCCGGATCCCAAACGAGCCCTGTGCATTTCTTACAGCCTCATCACACATGGAAGCAGGAGGCCGGTCCAAGCACAGGATATACCAAGAGAAAGGAGATGCAAGCACATCCTTTACTCTATTTTGCCCAATTCTTCCCATTCCTCAGATCTGTTCACCCCAAGATATCAAATCTCAATAACATGAGGTTTTTTTTATTGGCCACATGTTTGGAACTCACATTATTTTGATTTGCCTTTGATTAATGTATGTGATGAACACAATTGTCATGTGTGTCATTGTTTGGTAGTGAGCGCCCACTTATGTGGACTGCAATAGAACTAGAAGTGATGAAAAATAACAGGAGTCACTATCGTTTTCAGAAAGGCTATCTTCAGCTTATGACATGACCACTGCTTAGAATAATAATGAACATAGTTTCATAGAACATAAAAAGTCACAGATTGTTTAGTGTCAAATTTCTAAGTGAAACTAATTCAGAGTTTTCTCTGCAGGCTAAATATGGATTTGTGTGTTAACATAAGAAATAGTCCTGTATTCTAAAGTAAATTTAGAACAATTAAAAATTAGTTAACAAGAAATACAGAGTTACCTCAGTGATTTTACACAAAATATTTATTGTTTTATATACAATTATTTTTCTTGAAAAGATTATTATAATTTTTGTTGTTGTTGTTTAAGACATGTTGTGCTTCTATACTACTGTGTGAAAAGCTAGGTGCTTTCCTCTTAAAATGAGTGGATAGAATAGTTGAAAAGCAAGTGTCTCTCATTATATAAATAAATAAATACAATTTATATGTAAATTCCTATATAAATTTACATAAAGGGGTTAAATTGTTTTTCTTCAGAGCAAATGTGCTAAGAAAAAATAAATTTATAAGATTTATTAAGAGCTTGGAAGTGATTAAAAGGTGTTAAAACTGGAAAAATAATAATGACTACAACTTTTTAAAAGGTAAATAGAACCCTAGAAACCTGAAAAAGGTGCTCTAGTATCTGGATACATCTAAACATTTAAATACGTGATGCAATGTTCTGTGAATAAGAAAACAGATAACTCAATTACTATTACATTAACTTGTTTATCTACTATCCAATCTCAGTTGCCTGCCATGTACAAATGATCAAATCATCAATTATATCACAATGCTCCATACACTGTTGGTTAAGATTCCACAGACTTTATTATTAAATGTGATTAAACTTTTTTAAAAAGAGCAATTATGATATAGTTTTTGGTAGAATGAAAGCAGGATCAATTATTTTTTTAAATTTGGAATACAATATAGCATAGCAGTTGGATTATGGACTTGCAGATGACTTGCCTATGTTTAAAGTTTGCCTCTGCTGTTTTGTGGTTATATAACTAGAGCAGGTTACTTAACTTCTAGGTATTTCTGTATTCTAATCTATAAAAATGCGGTAATAATAGTATGTACCTCATACAGTTATTGTGAAAACTAAAGAAGTATTTTTAAATTCATAGAATAGTACTTAGCATTTAGTAAGTGTTATGTATGTGATTGCTCTAGTTGTAAAAATTATTATAATTAAAGATTCTGTTTAAATCAGAGTGTAGGTTACCAAACAAAACTCTGAGAACTACCCAGTGTTGAATCAGCATGTAATTTCTAAAATTATCTTATACTTTTACTCAAGAATTAGAGCCACTCATCTTTCTGAGACTAAATGAAATGATATCATAAACATAAAAGAATCATGGACAATATGCCAGCTCACACTCTAGTTCCACTGCATAGTATTTTGCTTTGCACATAGTAGGTGCTAATAAGTTTTTACTGAATAACTGATTGGACCACACACAAAAATATTTAAACAATAAATTTCAATCTGTGAAATATTTAATTTTGGAAAGGCTAAATTAGTATGTGATTCATCTTGATTACATCCCCTTTATTGTTTTTTTTTTGACATGATATTGCCATACAAATATTCTACTTACATAAAACTAGTTAAGATTTCATTCCCTCAATGGAAGCCTATGTCTAGCAGCAATGAAATCTTTTACATGTTGTTGCTGAGGCTTCTTCTTGCCTCAGTTAAAAGATCATGGAGGTTAAAAGGCAGAATCACTTAATAATATATTTCAGGATGTGCAAGGCCATTAAATTGCTTTCTAATATTTACTTCTTCAGGTTGAACTTATTTCTTACTAATTTCCTAAATTATCTATAAATGACCCATTAGAAAACTAGATTCCAGTGAGGCCAAACATACATGGGATTTATTACACCTATCTTTCCAAGAAATTGGGGATAATGCTGTATCAATCCCTTTATACAGCTGTGTCTAGCCTGTGCTTCCACAGGAGCTGAGAGGGGCTGATCTATCAGACGATTGTAGATAACAGTCACTGAATATTAACAGCAGAATTGGCCACTTCTACTGCATATACAGAAGATTGGAAATGTAATCATTATTAAATATATCTTCTATCCAGAAATAAGTGATTCTAAATTCGTAGAATTAAGCCCTGAGCAGTTAAGGCTAATAGATATTTGCCTCATCTTCTAAGAAAACCCCCATTCTGCCAAAAAATAAAATTTTAAACCATACACACACATTCATGGAGCTCTTGTTTTCTTGTTAATTCATAAAAAATAAAATCCATACCAAATATCTTGGCACATAATTATTTTCACTTTAAACATTTTAATCTATGTTCTTTTCTTTAATTGTTTTACATATATCTTATCCTCCAAATAGTATTATGATCTAAGTAAACATAAATACATCACACAATTATGTTTCTCTCCAAAATATTTTAGAATTAAGTGAATCTATTATCTCTAATAAGGTTCAACAATACAATATGCTTTAAAAAATATGCCCTTTCAATCAAATTTTGAAAAAATTAATGTACTCACTCTATAGTCTCTTAGAATAAGCGTATTTATAAATAGAGGGAGGTGTTCTTTACAAATGGGAGACTGGTTGTGGAATGGAGTAGAATTGTCATTAAAATTAAATGTTCCCAGAAGCATGTTTGTCTAACTGGAGAAATAAGAACATTCTGAAATTTTAATTTCCTATGGAAAATGCTATATGTATTCATAAAACACATTAGAATTGTAATGGGAGGACAAGACTATGAATGAAGAAAATAAACTAGGATTAAAGAAGAAAATCAAGTACTTGGATTACAAACCTGTATTTGTGAATGAATGCCTAAAAATAGTTCTACTTTTTTCCACTGTGCACCTTGCTGTCCACTTTGAGCCCACAATTTAGAGGTAACATTGTCTTTTTTGCTCAGTACCTGCAGAGATAAATCAAGTATGAAGTGCTGAAATATTTTACCGTGATAAATTTTAAATATGTAGAATTTTCCAAGTTTTTACTTTATTTTAATATCAACATGAAGTCCCTGATAGAAAAGCTGAGACAGTTTTCATTAGACATCTTTGTTTTCTATACAGCACTATGTCCCAGGGCACCTCACAAGCTTTGTGTAATAAAAGTGAGCATGATTTCCTGTCATTCAAGTCCAAAGAAATCTGGGCATCATTTAGCTAAGAACTCTATGTTAGCTTTTTAAAAAAAATTTAATTAATTAATTAATTTATTGAAAGAGAGAAGAAGGGAGAGAGAGAAAGAAAGAGGGAGGGAAGGCGGAAGGGAGAGAGGGAGGGAGGGAGGGAGAGAGAGAGAGAGAGAGAGAAACAATGATTCGTTGTTCCACTTATTTATGCATTCATTGGTGTGACCTGAGCAGGGATTGAACCTACAGGATAGGGGTATATGGATGACACTCTAACCAACTGAGCTACCCAGCCAGGACCTACCTTAGCTTTAAGAAAAAAAAAATCTGACAGCAGTAACAACTGGAATTTTACATATTAAATAACATTCATATTGTTGAAAAAAGCACAAATTACTTACTAAAATACTCTTTTGAGATTGATCTTCATCTTCTCAGGTTCAGTTGTGACAGTGACAGTATTACAGTGGGAGCTCAATTAATTTTAACAACACACGTGGGTGATATGAGCACATACCTATTCATGCTGCGCTAGTAAGATCTCTCTATACCACAGCCTTGAAACTACATTTTCATCACAGTACTATATCCTCATTCTAAGGGAAAATTCAGATTAGTCTCAGCAGACAAATTATCAGGCTCCTCTTTGAGAATGATACAAAATGAGTCATCAAGTGAGCAACTGAAGGTTTAAGAGATCAACCAAAGGACTTGTATGCATGCATATAAGCATAACTAATGAACACAGACACTAGGGGTGTGAGGGTATGCGCTGGGGGGTGGGAGTGGTTGGGGAGAGGTCAATGGGGGGAGGAAAGGAGACATGTAATTTTTTAATCAATAAAGAAGAAATTAAAAAACTCCGGAAACCAGAACCAAGTCCACATTCTAAAAGAATGGGCTCAGGTAGTTTTTAAAATCATTCTGTATAATAAGGAGCTAATATGCTAATTAGAGCGAACAGCAGAACAACTATCCGGAGGACCTTCTGGACGAAGCCGGGCTGCAGGCTGAGCCCCTTGCACGAATTTCGTGCATCAGGCCTATAGTTTTATAATAATACTTTTGAAAAATAGGATGTATACAAATCAAGGAATTAATTAGAAGGGTTTGTGATGATTTTGACTTTTTTAAGTGAAGGTAATTTTTAGTGGTTTCATTATCTTTAAAAAATAAAATAAAAGTTCAAATGGCTGTAGAGCTTTTAGAGTCTTGACTTACTAAATAATATGTGCCTAGCAAAAATATCACTAAATTCTCAGTCTATAAAATTCATCATGTTATTGAAACCAAGAAAACATAATTTCTTAAAAAATCATTTTTGTGGATACTAAAAAGAATATATTGGGAGTAGATCTTTGTGTGAATATTATTCTATATACAAATCACTAAGAAAAATGTATTCATGAACATAGTAATGCAACATGTAGTGTTATTCAGCCATGTACCAAAATAGGGATCAGATGTATTACTATTTAAACTATTTGATAGTTATGCATCTACTAATACAAAATATTATCTTTAAAAAATGAAAGCATATTTTAGATCATCTCAATTATAAAATATAGTGGGTAAATAATTCTCGTTTTTCTAGTTAAAAACTTGTAATAAATCGTATTGTTTTGCCTAAAGATAATTTTTAAAAATCAATGTAAAACAAATAATAAATTGCAACCTCAATCCACAAGACTATTAGAATACAGTACTTTCAGATTGTTAAACATGCACACATACATATACTGGTATACAAACAAGTTTACTTTTAAATTGTTTTTGGTAAGAAGTCTCATCTATAATAAAGAAGACAATTCTTCTAAAATTCATCTATAAACTTAAAAGTGTTTCCAATGAAAACAGCAGTTTTGAAATAATATGTTTATCTAAAATTTTATTTGGAAAAATAAGTGTTTAATATGGCCAGGAAAAGCCTAGAATAAGACAGTAATAAAATTGGGGAAGGTGCAAACACCTAATATTAAAATTACAATCAAGTTACTGGGAAAGAAGTAGTTAAACAGCTGGTCTGCATTATATTTCTCTGTCTTTATTGAGAAAAAGAAAGTAGATAACCCAAGTGTAATCTCCTTGCAAATGTGCTAAACACAGACTTCTTTGTAAATAAATTAATGGTATTCAACACAGGGAGAGTCCTTATCTATGGCTGCCTTTAGGGATATATCTCTGATCTAAAACTGCTCACAGTAAACAGTTCAGAAATGCTGGAATTTATTTTTTCAGACGTGGCTTTCTGGGAAATTTTATATAAGCTATTAAACTGAGTAAAAATATAGATGCTTCAAAAAACTGAGTTGGCTTCTATGTAAATGATGTATCTATACGTATTACATACAAGCTGTATATTAAATAAGGCATTTCCAATATGGTAAGACAGGTTCTAAGGATGTGCATTCAGATTCCAGAACCTCTCTCTGGTTAGCCTGTACAACTTAGTTTTCTGAAAGAAACCCAGGCTCCACGGAGAAATAGTTAACTCCAAGGATGGAACAGTGTAAAAATAAGATGACTCTAGAACGTCTTTTTGTCCATAATGAAAAGAAATACTCAAAGACGGAAGAGCTTGTCAAGGAAACATACAAGTCAGCTTAAAGGGACTCCAATGACCAAATCTGTGACAATTTAAAAACCAGCAAATAAGCAAAAGATAAGAAATTGAATATAATAGGATCCATGAATCCACACTGATATAGTTCAATAAATGGATTTAAAAATGGAAAGAAAACATTTTGAGGGTTTTTTTGTTCTTCCAAAATAATATCAACCTATAGATATAGACAAAATAATGGAGTTGGAAAATCACAATTAGGTAATCATCATAGTAAAATTAATTCCATTAAAAATACTAAAGAATGCAAAAACTAGTGGGCAAAATTGAATCCAGGTCAGGATTTTACGTACTCTCAAAATAGTTCTTCACAAAATAATTATTGATAACAAAGGGAACAGAAGTACTGAGACTGATTGACATCATGTACTAACCAATGGAATGCAATATTAGTGATGTTAAAGGAGAAAAAAAGCTTTTAACATTCAACAAATCCAAATTGAGGAACATTACAAAATAATTGAATTACAATTTTTAAAATATCAGTCTCATAAAAATCTCAGGAAAATTGAGTAATCATTCCAGTTCGAAAGAAACTAAGAAGAAATAACAACTAGGTGTGATATCTGATTCTGTATTAAACTGATTTTTTTTTCCTATAAAAGATGCTCCTGGGATAATGGACAAAAAATAAGATCTTTGAGCAAGGGTATATTGTCTGTGAGATTCTGGCAACCTTTTGTGAGTTTGAAACAATGTAATCTTTTTTACAAAGAAACAATATGAAAAAGACTCCTGGAGAATGAGCACCACTATTATAAATAACAACATGAAGGATGCACATTCAGTTTTTACTAAAGTGTGTAGTCATTTGTACTATTCTCTGAACATTGTTACTGAAATCTAAATGAAATATTTCAAGTATAACACAGAAGCTGTAAACTCAGAATAAAGGCCATAATCATAAATTCAACAGTAAAAAAATATATATCCTACTAGCCATGCAGGTCCAATTCTGCTAAAGTATTTTTCCAATCATACCATGTTGAAGTATTGATAATTGTCCATTTTCATTTATTAGACTACATTTTAATAACAATAAATTATACATTATGAATTTTTATATAACAAATTTTAAAAATGCTATAATCTAAGCAATACCTGGAGAGAGCCAACAGTGGCACCATTCATATAAGTCCAGAACACCAGGGTACATTTTGGTCCCGTGCGTGAAATAACAGGAGTGAGGATGTCAGCCATGTCACCAAATTTTCCATTTGAGCTATCAGCATACAGGTACCAGCCATCTGTGGTATTTCTAGGGAAAATATGATGTGTTTATAAGATAAAAAGAAAACAGAAAATCACAAAATATAGTTTGTCATTTATCATATTTTATCATTCTACAGTTTTTCCTGAATATAACAATGTTTTATAGCATAATGATGACTCATAACCTTCAGCAAAAATAATTCTTCTATTTAGATTTTGAATCCATGTATCAATTGGTGCAATGTGTGCAGATTATGGTAAAGGCTGAAATTACCAGGTCTAATCTGTAATAACTTGGTTGATTTTTTTTACAATGATACTGCCAATACTCTGAATAGCTTTATAGAGCTTCTTTTCATGTAAGTTAAAATGAGACCCTGAAGCACTGAATACCTTAAAAAAGGGCATTACAATAAATAAATACATGTATTGATAAATAAAGCATTAAAAAAAACAGAATGGAAACTGGCCTGGGGTTCTTCTCATAGATATAAAGGCTGTCAGGTTCAAATTTATTCTCTGTTAATTTAGGTCAGTTTTACTAAGTTGGTAGATAATTTTAGTGTGTCTTTTCTTTCCTAGCTCCAAATTAAAGAAGGAAATAATGGTGGAAACAATTAAATATCAATGTAATCTTGCCATACAGGATAGTGTTTATGCCCCTACTTTAATTGTCAATTCAGAAAAATAGAAAATAAAATTTTAAGACATCCTTGGCAATACACAACTTTCTTAAAAGTTTAAATTTATTAGAGTGACATTGGTTAATAAGATTATATAGGTTTCAAGTATACATTTCTATGATACATTCTTCACAATTTGGGCATTCTGGCATTCTTTCTTTGATTAATTAGATTTCTTACCACTTTCTCATCTAAATATGATGCTAGATAGTATAAAGTTTAAACTTGATAGTTATTAAAACTCTTTTCATTTTGAAAGTTTTATAATTTGATTAATGAAATGTGAGTCATTAATAGGAAATAGAAAGACAGAAGTATTCATTCAATCACCATATATTTATTGATTTAAACTTTCCAGTCTTGCCTGTCCAAGGCACTGGGAATATGACTGTGAGCAAAAGAAATACAGGGTTTAGCATCTGGCCTCATCATTTACTATGTGGGCAAACACTGGGTAGGTTATTTAACCTCTCAGAACATAGTTTCTTCATTTGCAAAATGGGATAGTTCCATGTATGGTTTTCATAGAAATTAGAAATAAAATAAGTGGAACATCTGACACAGTACCTGGTATATCTTATATATTTAATAAATGGTAGCAGTGATTTGTGGTTAAGAGTTTAGCATCCTTCAAACCACAGAGGATATAAATTAAGACCATTTTTAAGAGAGGATTTTTACATTAATTTTTCTGAATTGTGTCTCAGTGAGTAAGCACTTCCAACTTTGTTCCTTGTGTCTTAATATTCCAGATATCCAGGGATACCAAGAACAAAGAAAACATACAAATAATTCATTGACTTAAAGATTCACTGAGATTCAGCACAATTTTAATAGACATTTTTCCCATAAATGGACAAGCTTCAAACAGAATAACTATTATGTTATCAAGTATGTACTAGACTCATTGAGGGGGTCACCTCATAAGTTATATAAATGTATAAACACTATACTGTATACCTGAAATTAATATAATATTTAATGTCAACTGTAATTTAAAATATTTTTAATTTCTAAGAAAGAAAGAAATACCAAGGACTAAGCATAGCCAATATTATTCTATCAGATGTCAAGATTCATTATGAAGGTAGAATAATCAAGACAGTGTGGTATTGGAGTAAAGACAGACAAATGGGCCAGAGAAATGGATAGAATAGTTCTGAAAGAAATCCACATATATTTGAACACATGATTTATGAAGTTTGGCTCATCAGAGCAGTGAAGGAAAGGACAATATTTTCAGTGCAGACTAAATTAGATAGTCATGTGTGAAAATAAGAAAAAATTGATATCTATTTCACTGCATTTAAAAATAATAAATTCTAGGTAGATTGTACCAAGAATGTGGAAGGTAAACCAATGAAGCTTATCTAAGACTAGAGGCCCAATGCACGAAATTCATGCAAAGTGCTCTTCCCTCGCAGTCATGGTGGCTTGCCTCAGCCCTCGCAACCCCAGCTTCATCTAGAAAGTAATCTGGAAGGACATCCAGAAAGACATCCTAAGGTCATTTGGCTGTCCAATCTAATTAGCATATTATGCTTTTATTATTATAGATAATATAACAATACTTTTATAATGTAGAAATTAGAAAGTTTCTTTAAATAATGAATAAAAACTAGAGGCACTGTACACGAAATTTGTGCATGATGGGAGAGGGTCCCCTCAGTCCAACCTGCACCAATCCGAGACCCCTCGGGGGATGTCCCCAGGATCGGGCCTAAACCGGCAGTCAGACATCCCTCTCACAATCCGGGACTGCTGGCTCCTAACTGCTCACCTGCCTACCTGCCTGATTGCCCCTAACTGCCGCCCCTGCCAGCCTGATCACCCCTAACTTCCCCCCCCCTGGTGGCCTGGTTGCCCCAACTGCCCCCTTCTGCCAGCCTGGTCACCCCTAACTGCCTCCCCCTGCCAGTCTGGTCACCTTTACTCCCTGCTGGCCTGGTTGCCCCCAACTGCCCCCCGTGCTGGCCTGGTCACCCCACACAGCCTGCTGTTTGGTTGTTACTGTTACTGTGACAGTGTCCTAGACAATTTGAATATTCCTCTATTATTAGTATAGATAACCATAAGGAGAAACACTGGAAACAGAGCTGAATTCAAATAAAGGATTTCTATTTATCAAAAAGTACCAATATGATGATCAAAAAGCTGGTGAATGGGAGAAAGCATACGTACCACATTTCATAAATGCAATATTTATTGATGGACTACCATATAGCATGCACTAACCCACATGTTCAACAGTATATATGTGTATATGTGTATGTGTTGTTATACATACTAGTACATATTATGTAACTAGATATATACAAGTAAGAACTGGAGGAAATATTCCAAAATGTTAAAATGTTTATATCTATGTTTGGGGTGATATATATTTTGTTTCCTATATAGTGCATGGTTCAGAGTAGGCCCTCAAAAATACTTGATAAAGAAAATAGACAATTGAGTTTAAAGTTAGTAGAACACGTGTGGAGATAAAAGATGAAGGGAGTGGTAGAACTGCGGATTCAGATGAAATTCAGATGACAAGTTGGTAATGTGTTCTAGGCTGGATAAAAACAAAAAAAAACAATACAAAACAACAACAACAAAAAACTTAAAAAAGACAGAGCAAAGCTAATAGATCTGGAGACCGTGGAGGAATTAAGTGACTAAAAGTCACAATTTTGGCAATGATAAAAAGCATCTCACCTATGGTTCAACTGGAGGTCTCTGTGTTTGTTTCCCAAAAAGTATACAATGAAAATAATAGTAATTTCCCCAATCCATTATAATTCAAAAATATTCAGTCACAAGAATAAATATAAAATAAAATAGTTATAATTATATAATTATAAATCCTTGCAATACTCCCTTGCCAGCAAGGAAAAGAAGGGAGGCATGACAGGAGATCAATTTGCAAATTTCAAACAACAAAACTGCATGTGTGTGTGTTTATACCGCCCTGTGAACACAGTTACCAGTGTAGCAGTATATCATATATGCATTAACTCAGGGCACATGATGTACGTACAATTCCTACTGGAAAAATGAAGAATTACACAACTTGCAATGAACACTTGCCTGTGTTCGAGATGAGATTATTCAACCATGTACCTATAACGGAAATCAACTCCCCTCCTAAAATGAGAACAGCAATAATGATCACACATACTGCGCTGTCACCCATAAAATATCAGCATCTCTCTGCCAGCCTTCAAATTGTCTTTCCTCATATAAAGCATTAAGTAATGTTTTATAGAAACATACATTTCCTAATAAAACATCATAAACCACATAGTAAAAGTTTAAAGAAAGTAGTGTTACACACCAGGTGTTGCAAATGCACAGATCATTGATGATAATGTACAAGTTATTTAAAAAGTCATTATAAAAAGAGATCTGATTTATAGTCCATGCTATTTTTAAAAAAAGTCTCCTAGGAGATCAGTTTCTAAAGTCTTACCATTACACAGAGTAAGCGATTAAAATATTATCTTGCCCTCCCCTCTTTATTTGAGAAGTCCCTGGGTACTCTAATTAAATTAATAAAAAAATACTCTTGCATGGACAAAGTAAAATATTTATGAGTTAGGTAAATTGACCTTTGATCTTATAAATATACCAGATGAGGGTCATACTAGTATTCTCCAGGCTTATTCTTTAGGTTGAGATATATCTTTTGATTCATTATAATATTGTAGGCTATTTTAACATAACTGATTGATATTAGCTACTAAGAGTTATCATGAACTTTAATAGCTTCATGATTAGCAGAAATACAAAGTATCCCTTTTACAAATGCAAGGCATCTCAATTTTGAAAAAGGACTTACAATTTTAGCAGAGTGTGTTTGGATTTCTCTTTCCTAGTCTCATGAAATAAAAATGAAGTAATGAACATTTGTTGTAATTTTATATAACCACCTGGGGTTTTTACCAGCTCAAAATTCAATAACAAAGGTACCAAAGGCAACTATTTTAATTAGAAGCACCCACAGTTCCTGTTTCAATATTATATGACATTCACTGGAGAACAATTATTTGTGAGGCAAGTAGAAAAACATTAAAAAAGTAACTGAAAATTTTAAAAGTTAAAGAAATTACACAATCAGTTGTATCTATTTATCTTCTAATTCTAAAACAGGATTTTAAAAGGCTCACTAATGTAAATATATTTTTTATAAAATAGGTTTTAAGCCAAAGGAACACTAGATTTTGAGTAAAATATTGTAAGTTTTTAGATCAATCTTTAAATTAATAAGCCTTTAAATTAGGGAATATTAAATAACAGTTTGTCATTGGACACTCATAACAAACCTCAAAAGTGGGATTATAATCATTACTACTTCATGGATGAGATAACTAAAATTAAATAATTTGCCAGTGGTGATTCCCTAGATGAGTCTTGAAGCCAGGACTTGGATCCATTGATCTCCCCATGCTTTATATTCTACACTCATTCTCCTCTAAGAGAAGTGTCTGAACCAGCAGTATCACCTAGGAACTTGTTTAAAATGCGAATTCCTGGGCCATATCTCAGTCAGATCTCTTGAATAAAACTCTGTGGAAGGGCTTAGCAATCTGTTTAAAAAATTCTCCAGCTTATTCTGTACATGCTAAATTTTGAGACTCTGCCTTAAACCACTTACATTAACAGTTAAAATGGTATTTACAATTCCAAGTTACTAAATCAAAATGTCAATCCAAAAGAAATACCTAGAAAAATAGATATTCCACTTTTGTTTTTCTTCTCAAAATAAATACTCTGGGGAAAATAAATAACTATAAGATTAAAACAAAATTGTAACACCTGCTTTTAAACAACTCACTTTCTCTAGTATAGTGAAGAAAAAATAGGTCAGACGTTCTAGTAAAAAAAAAAAAAAAGAAGAAGAAAAGAAAGAAAAAAGCTAGTAGGGAAGCATTTGGTTTGGAATTAGTCAAATGTATTTGAGAAACGCAATACATAACATTGAAAAAACACACATTTTTTTAATGTAAACAGCTCTTCTGGAGTTGGGAGTTGTATAATAATTGTCTATTATACTGTTCTTGGTTTTTTTGTTGTTTTAAATCACACATTCCTAACACTTTTGACACACACACACACACACACACACACAAAACACACACACATACACACACACATACAAAACTGCCACATGGTAAGCACTCAAAAAATATTTGTCAAATGAGTGAATGAAACAAAACTTGATTTTGAGAATCACTAGATAAGTGATAACTTCTAATAGAAATTTTCTGACCCAGCTCTCAAAACATATTAGAAAAAGTTATGAGAGATAAAAGGTATGACAAAACATTATAGAGATCAACAATCCAAGAAGACATAACAATCTTTCATGTACATGAGCCTACCAACAGAGCATCAAACTATGTGAGGCAAAAACTACTAAAGAAATAGATGAATTCACTATCTTAGAAACTTCAACCCTATATCAGAAATGGACACTCACAGCAGACAAAAGATCAGTAAGGACATAGTTGAACAAAGCAACATCATTAATCAACTGCATATATTTGACACCTATAGGCTACCTCATTCAACAACAACAGATTACACATTTGTCTCAAGCTTACATAAAACATTCACATTTAATGAGGACTGTTAGCCGAAATACACAAGTAATTCTTAAAGCTCAACAATAAAAAATCAAATAACTCAACTCAAGAAATGGGCCAAAGACCTGGACACCTCACCAAAGAATATATAAAAATGGCAAATAAGCATATGTTATCAGGAAAATGCAAATTAGGGCAACAATGAGATACTCGTACACACCTACTAGAATAGTCAAAATCGAGAACATTAACACCACCAAATTCTGGAGAAAATGAGGAGGAATTGTAAGTCTTATTCATTGCTAGTGGGAGTGCAAAATGGTATGGCCACTTTAGCAGACTGTTTAATGGTTCCTTATAAAACTAAACATACTCTTACCATATGATTCAGAAATTATACTACTTGGTATTTACCTAAAAGAGTTGAAAACTTATGTCCACACAAAAACCTGCATGTGGATGTTTATAGCAATTTTATTCATAATTGCCAAAACTTGGAAGAAACCAAGATGTTCTTCAATAGGCGAATGCCTAAATAAACTTTGGTGCATTCAACAATGAGATATTATTCAGCGCTAAAAAGAAATGAGCTATCAAGCCATGAAAAGACAAATGAGAACCTTAAATGTATATTACTAAGTCAAATAAGCCAATTTAAAAAGGCTACACACTGTATGATTCCAATATGACATTTTGGAAAAGGCAAAACTTATGGAGAAAGCCAAAGGATCTGTGGTTGTCTGTAGGTGTGAGTAGGGGAGGGATAAATAGGTAAAGCACATAAAGGATTTTTATGCAATGAAAATACTCGGTATATAATGCTGGATAGATGGCATTATACATTTGTCCAAACCCATTTAATGTATCACACCAAGAGTGAGCTATAATGTAAAATATGGATTTGAGGTGGCTTGATATATCATTGTAGGTTCATCAATTGTAACAAATGTGCCCGGATTCATTCTAGAGAATGAAGCAGGGATCATTTAGCACATAAGGAAAGGATCTACACACAGAGAGGCGGATACAAATTATAAATAGAAATAAGATGAAACATACAAAAATGCTTAGTAAATGTTAACCTGTGACACAACTGATACTGTTATTATTTTATTGATTTCAGTGTTAGACAAAAATAAAAGAGAATTCTTTTAACAATGTTAGCTAGCCATACTAGTTCTTAACCTCCTCACAATCATTTGTAAATGAGGAGATTCATGTTGTGCCATTACTTCCCTGTGCTTTGCCACCAGAGTCCAATAGCAGTATTGTAATGCCTTATATACTTTGTTAAGGATGACCATGAATTATCATTCTTTGACCTTTGCACTATTCTACAGCTTTTCTCATCAGCCATGATTGGTTATTTATAGCATCACTGGTCTGTGATAGAAAGGTCGATCTAAATTCAAACATGTTAGAAGTATTTTAAAATGTAAACAAACACCACCACAGTGTTTTGTGGCTGATGGTCTGTTTTTCTAATAATATGAATACAGAATGTCAGATTTAGTGGAAACTACACTAAAGCAGTCCTAGTAGTGAAATGGAAATAGTATAAGCTACAATAGTTAAGTGCTGTTAAAAAGAACTGTTTTTATTTGAACATGAACAATAAAAGGTTCTAGTCCAGGATAATTTAACAGCAGATTTTTCCATTTCATAAAAAACCTATCATGTCCTTTCATTGTATACCAGGCTTGAAATATGCTGATTCTATTGCCTGGAATTATTGGGTATTCATATTTATATGTTTTAGAAATTTTTGATAGAAAATTACATTATTGAATTTAAGAATTGAATTTTGAAATAATGTAATATAAAATAAATAAAAATAATTTAATTTGTTAAATCTACATTTTCTAATTAACTTTCCAAAAGTGTTCTCAGATGTCATGAGTCTTAGCTAACAGTATGACTGTGTTTGGTTAGAAAACTTTGTATTTAATTTAAAAAAGACAGCAAAGTAATCCTTGGCAAGAGATTTAGATCTCCACTTTAAAGAGAACATGAGAAATTTTAATGTTAAGTCTAGTGATTTTCCCAAATAAATTCTAGATCAAGACATTTTGTCTCTTTTTTTTAAGATGTGTTTTGTTTTTTTGTTTTTTTTTGTTTTTTTCAGAGAGGAAGGGAGAGGGAGAAATAGAAACATCAATGATGAGAGAGAATCATCAATCAGATGCCTTTATAAACTTTGTTAAGGATGACCATGAATTATCATTCTTTGACCTTTGCACTATTCTACAGCTTTGCTCATCAGCCATGATTGGTTATTTATGTGTGCACGCCCTCTACTGGGGATCAAGCACACAACCTGGGCATGTGCATCCACCAGGAATCAAACCATAACCTCCTGGTTCATAACTTGATGCTCAACCACTGAGCAACACCAGCCAGGCTTGTGTCTTTTTTTCTCTTTTACAAGCAACTTCATACATCTCAAGTAAAACATATCCAAAGTTAATAAAAATATTATATCTGTGCATATGTATTAAGAATATAATATATAAGGGAATAATTCACAAAATCATTAAAATTCTTTCTATAGAAGCTTAGAAAATAGAATGTATTTTATTCTCAAAATTTTGTTATTATCACCAATCTCCTTTGGTATTGTCTTCAGCTTGGCTTTTTTTTTAAGGATTCTCCTCCTTTTGTCCAAATATTAAATATTTCGATCTTGTTGTCGCCTTTCATCATTCATGATGTCCCTTTTTTTATTAGTCACCTGGCATGAGACCAGCACTATGCTAGGTGTTGACTAAAACAGTCAAAGTAGTCAGCCTGCTTTCCCTTTACATGGTTTATAGTAGTGGTTCTCAACCTGTGGGTCGCAATCCCTTTGGGGGTCGAATGACCCTTTCACAGGGGTCGCCTAAGACCATCAGAAAACACATATATAATTACATATTGTTTTTGTGATTAATCACTATGCTTTAATTATGTTCAATTTGTAACAATGAAAATACATCCTGCATATCAGATATTTACATTACGATTCATAACAGTAGCAAAATTACAGTTATGAAGTAGCAACGAAAATAATTTTATGGTTGGGGGTCACCACAACATGAGGAACTGTATTAAAGGGTCGCAGCATTAGGAAGGTTGAGAACCACTGAAACCCTGGTGGTCAGTGTGCATCATGGAGACCAGTCGCTCCGCTGTTTGGTCGATTTGCATATTACCCTTTTATTATATAGGATATATATATTTTTTACTATTTCTATCTGTCTCCAGGTAGTTCTGTAAGGATTTTTATAATCAAAGAGGGACAGAGCCCCACTGGCATGGCTCAGTGGTTGAATGTCAACCTATGAACCAGCAGGTCATGGTTCAATTCTCTGTCAGGGCACATGTCCCGGTTGCAGGCTTGATCCCCAGTGGGGGATGTGAAGGAGGCAGCTGATCAATGATTCTCTCTCATCATTGATGTTTCTATCTCTCTCTCCTTCTCCCTTTCTCTCTGAAATCAATAAAAATATATTTTTT
>NW_005363130.1:419407-429427 GCF_000412655.1 Myotis brandtii | reverse complement strand
ATATTTACATTATGATTCATAGCAGTAGCAAAATTACAGTTATGAAGTAGCAACGAAAATAATTTTATGGTTGGGGGTCACCACAACATAAGGAACTGTATTAAAGGGTCGCGACATTAGGAAGGTTGAGAACCACTGGTTTATAGTGTCATGAAAAAGTTAGACAAGTAAATTAATATTGATGTTATTCTGTGACATGTGCTGTGCTGCAATACAGAGACTACCCAGAGAAAAACTATTTGGATTTGACTGGAGAGAGGGATCAGGGAAAGTTTCCTAGAAGTGTTGACTTCCAATTAAGCTTGGAAGGATGTTTAGGAGGTTGTTGAATGAAGGTACTGTGGCATAAAACAGTCACATTTGGAGAATAATAGGATTTGTTGGGTGGATAGAAGAGTGGATTGATAAGGAGGCCACAAAAAAAAATAGACAATAAAAGATGTTAATGATAAGTGTGATAACTTACCTTACTATAGTAATCATTTTACCATAAATATATATATAGAATCACTACTTTGTATGTCATACACTTACTCAATGTTATATGTCAATTATATCTCAACTAGTGGCCTGGTGCAAGAAATCCATGCATGGAGTCGGGGTTCCCTCAGCCCAACCTGCACCCTCTCCAATTGGGGACCCCTTGGGGGAAATCTGACTGCTGGTTTAGGCCCGATCCCACAGTAATGCAGCATCAGCATCAGCATCGCCTGAGAACTTGTTAAAAATGTAAATTCTAGGGTCCCCCCACACCTACCTAGTCAGACATTGTGTAGTGAACCTAAGATTTCTGTGTTTTCACAAGCTCTCCAGGTAATTTTGAAAACCAGTAAACTAAAACAATCCTCAGCAAAGCAATATGAGTTCACCTTGATTGGCTTATATCAACAAAATCTAGATTTTGGACATTAAGAAAGAAGGAAGACAAGAATGGTTTGGGGCTTTGAACATTTCTTGGTTGTTTTCTCTCCTGGTTGCCATCACTAGTATGTCACCTATCTCTTCTCCCTTTTCTTCAACATTATTTGTAGAGTACCAGTTTTCTGACTCTCCATCTCCTGTGGCATAAAATTACAATGAAGTCATGTCAAATCTTTCAAATACTTGGCTTTTAAGTAAGAGAGATTCACAAGAAGATGGAGGATAGTGTTAAAGAGCACAGACATTAGCCTCTGTGAGATCCAGATTTACAGTTTCCATCTCTCAAGCTCACCAAGTAGGGTGCCCACAGGCAAGCATCCTTAAGCCTTGGTTTGCTCACTTGTAATTAATTTGAAGATAATTATACCACCCCCAAAAGTTCACTGGGAGGACTTGACATGATTGCATGAAAGGCATCTACACCAAACCCATCACATAATAAACACTCAATTAGGACTGCTTTAATTTCTAGAATGCTTCATTATATGAAAGCCACTACCTTTCATTTATCAGGCCTCTTTGTTAGTTTTGTGTAGTCAAAGAGGACATGCAGGAGAACACATACCTACTTAAATATCAGAAGTTAATTTAAACTTTACATTTCCCTGATTTTCATTAACAGCATTCACTTAACTGTTTTGATATTGTTCTTTGAAACAGTAAAATTAAAGGTAGGTTTTAAGTATAAAAACAGATATAATTTATCTTTATTCTACTTAAAGCTTACTACTAATAAATAAATCACCTGAAGTCTTCAGAGAAAAATTATTTAAAGAAGAAATAAATTAACGTTAATATCTTTCTTTAGCTCATACATTTAGATTATGAATTGGTATGCACATAATTTGTGTTAGTATCTATTATATGCAAGACTATGCATGATTTTTAATGCATACATTTCATGTATTTTTATACTTTTAAAATAAACACTATGTTGAGAGATATGTATCCATTCATGCATGAAGAGATAATAGTTATTCTATGATCTTCATTATTGCTAAACCCTTACTAATATCTTCCATCCTTTGGTTACATGCCCTTAAAACCAATCACAAACATAAACAAACAAAAAAACCCCACAATTTTTAGTTTGATCTGCCTATTAACCTCGATAACTAATGCAAAACTACCCTTCTTAGATAATAATATCATGAAGAACTTGAGGAATATTAGTTCTAAATATCAATCTTACTGGAAAAACCCATGAGATTAAGGAACTATATTTTGAATTTCATTATGACTGCAGTTCTAAAAGGTAGACTTTGTAAGATCAATGTAAGTAGTACTTAGGAGAAAGTACTGTGCTAGACAGGATTATTAATAAAATCTACCTCTGCTCCTACTTTATGGTTTAAATTGACTATCACATAAACTCTTAGAAATAATTCATGTTTTTAGAGTTAGAGATATTTGGATAGCTGCATTAAAGTGATATCATTCTGTAAATAAATGTCTTCTTCAAATTCAAACTACAAGCATCACATTTAAATAAAATCCTTCACACTGTATAGAAATAGCAATCTTCCTTTATGCATATTTCTATGCCTACTCAATGAAAGACACAAATGTAGGAGATAATAGAGACTTCATTTCTGCTCTATTAAGCTCACTTTATACTTTCATACTGAGCCTCATGTAGGCCTTATTAATTTGTTCAATTTATTTTAGTATCTCAAAATCAACAGAAAACTGTAAGAGAAAGTTAGTGAATTTTTTTGAAAGAGAAGTTAAAAACCAACTTTGATGGTAATCCTTACTGATTGAAAATATTACAATAAATTAATAATGTTTATAATGAAGATTAAAATGTCAAATAGAATATGAAACTAAATCAAGCAGGTACAGGTAAAGAAATATTTCCATTAGAATATAATTAAGAAGTTTGAATGCAGATTATAGTAAGAGATGCATTTAGCTAACTAGGAAGACACTTTATAAGGCCATCTAAAAAAAACAACAACAAAAAACAACAACACACAAACATTTTTCAGGCACTTTCCTTAGTATTGGAATTTAGGGGGAAAATTCAGGCCAGTGGATTCTATGAGACTTATATCCTAGTAGGAGAAAGAAAACAAACCCAGATGGATATGTACAGAAAAAAATTGATGGAATTAATGCTAAATATCTGAAAAGTGAGGACAGTCATAAATGATATTATTGAAACAAATAATAACTCCAAAGTAAAAAAAAAAAATGTCTTTTACATCTCCACATCCCTACCCTGCACTTGATGTAGTTTACTTGACAAACATTCTAAAGTGTAAATGATACCATTTTCTTCCTGGAATCTTGATAACAGCCATATATTCGCTCCACTATCACTCATAACTTCTAGTCAAGGTTCTCATCTGATTTAATTCTGATGTAAATACTCAGTGCCCTTAAACTTCAATATAATGGCATTGCTTTTGGGGAATCTGTAATGTTATTTTTTAGACATATCCTGCTCATATTTTGTTACACAATCTTTCACTGCCTTCAAAGATATGATGCCAACCTCAGAAACAAAAGTTACTTTTACTTCTTTCCTAAAGTGATAACTTGTTTTCATCTTTTCTAAGTGGCACCTGTTATTTTTGTGAATTTCTACATTCCCTTTCAGAGACCCATTCCTTTCCCTTTATGCCTGATAATAATTCATAGTGTACTAGGGTGAGTGTATGTTACAAACAGAGCAGAAAATTCTTCTTTAATACTCTAGAGAAACAATCATTCATGATAAATGGGGAAAAATAATAGAATTGCCTCTGTTGACCTCCAGCTTATGGTCCAGGGAGGACATTTAAGGACTTTAGTTTTTCAGAGATTCTATTTCTCTCTAGTTCATGTCAATAAATCCCCCTCAATTATTTCAGCTAATTTTCTTCCAGCTTTTTCCCCCCAATCCTGTCTACACACATGTACCAGATTTAATTTTAATTCAGTTCTATTATCTTGTAATTCATTTGTATAAAAAATCTGAAATGATTCCTGTGTGCCTCAACTGCCACCCCCACAACTGCCAATATTAAACTCCTCGGCATAGTATTCCAGGCTCTCTGCAATTTATCCAACATTTTCTTCCAATCTTAGCCACACTGTAAGAATTACACATTCAGTTTGCAGTATGAGACGTGCACTCGGATGGTTGTTTTGCATGCATTTTCTTGCTTATGGCTGACAATAACCATATTAGATATATACTCTTGTGCCCACTTTTTCAGATGATGAAACTAAAATGCAGCTTACACCATCACCTAGGTCCACACAGCTAATGAATGCTAGATCTGGGTTAAATCTAGTGTTATTTTATTTCAGTTTGTGCACTATAGTAGGCTAAATAATGGTCTCCTAGATACCAGATTCTAATCCCTAGAACCTTGTAATACCTATTACCTTATAGAGCAAAGCCTATGCAGATGTGATTAAATTGACAACCTGAGTTTGAGTGATAAACCTGAATAATCTGGAAGAATGATAAATAGAATCACAAGTGGTTTTTTTTGGTTTTGTTTTTTATATTTTATTGATTTTTTACAGAGAGGAAGGGAGAGAGATAGAGAGTCAGAAACATCGATGAGAGAGAAACATCGATCAGCTGCCTCCCACACACTCCCCACTGGGGATGTGCCCGCAACCCAGGCACATGCCCTTCACCGGAATCGAACCCAGGACCCTTCAGTCCGCAGGCCGACGCTCCATCCACTGAGCCAAACCAGTTTCGGCTCAAGTGTTTTTTTATAAGAGTAAGGCAGAGGGAGATTTGACACAGATGGAGGAGGGAATGTGACCACGGAGGCAAAGAGTAGATTGATGTGACCACTGACCAAGGAATGAGACAATCACTAGAAACTTGAAGAGGCAAGAAATAGATTCTCCCCTAGAGTCTTCAGAGAGGGAGGAGCCCTGCCAATACCTTGGTTTTGGCACAGTGATGCAGATTTCATACTTTTGGCTTCCAGAACTGGGAGAAAATCATTTTCTGTTGTTTAAAGCCACCAACTTTGTGATGTATTTTTTTTTTTTTTACAGTGGACATAACACACTAATACAGGCATTGAACTCTGCTCTACACTGCAGCCTTGAGGACAACCCTTGGTTCCCAAATCAGAATCAATTTGAGAAAGAATTAGAGTAATGCCCAAAGGTCTGGGTTCAAAGACATGACTTCCAAGTCTGTAGTGGCCTGAATAGGAAATTCAAACAACCCAAAACTAAAGGAAATGAGGTACTCAGAGGCTGGGAATATTCTTAAAAAACAAGGCATGAAATGAGAGTTCGAAAAGCATCAAAGAAGACTTGGGCCAAAAGGAGCACTAAGTACTTATTTTAGTTTCCCTTAGTTTTCATATAGTAAAAGAAAAACTGGTGATCAGACATGGTAGGGTTAATCCCTCAAGATGGAGAGAAGTGATTATGTCTGAGGGAGAAATGCCCATGTATCAGCAAGCTAGTAAGACAGGTTTGATGAATATAGTCACATGGATTCACATTGGAAGAATTAGTATTGTTAAAATGCTCATACTACTACTCGCCCTGACCGGTTTGGTTCAGTGGATAGAGGATTGGCCTGTGGACTCAAGGGTCCCAGGTTCGATTCCGGTCGGGGGCGTGTGCCTTGGTTGCTGTCACAGCCCCAGTGGGGAGTGTGTGGGAGGCAGCTGATCGATGTTTCTCTCTCATCGATGTTTCTAGCTCTCTATCCCTCTCCCTTCTTCTCTGTAAAAAATCAATAAAATATATATTTTTTAAATGCCCATACTACCCAAAGGAACCTACAGATTTGATGCAACCCCTATCAAAATTCCAATGGCATTAACAGAAATAGGAAAAACAATCCTAAAATTCTATAGAAAAAAAAATACTCAAAATCGCCAAAGCAATTTTGAGAAAGAAGAGCAAAGCTGGAAGTATCATGCTTCCTGATTTCCAACCATATTACAAAGCTATAGCATTAAAAACAGTATGGTACTGGCATAAAAACAGAAACACAGATCAATGGAACCAAACAGAGAGCTCAGAAATAAACCCATGTTTCTTTGATCAACTAATGTTTGATAAAGCAGGGGGAGCAAGTATATTCAAGGGGAAGAGAACAGTCTCTTCAATACATGGTGTTGAGAAAAGGATATTCACATGCAAAAGAATAAAGTCAGGTCCTTATACTACTCACAAAAATTAACTCAAAATGAACTAAAGACATGAACATAAGAACTGATCCTTTAAAACTCCTAGAAGAAAACATAGACAAAAATCTCCTTGATATTGATCTTGGTAAATATTATTTGGCTGTGACATCAAAAGCACAAGCAACAAAATAAAAAAAAATAGAAGTGAGTCTACATCAATCTAAAATAGTTTCTCTACAACAAAAGAAAATATCAACAAAATGAAAGAGAAACTTATAGAAATGGAGAAAATATCTGCAGACCATATTTCTGATAAGGGGTTAATATCCAAATTATATAAGGAACTCCTGGGCAAAGAACCCAAATAGACTTTTTTTCCAAAGAAGGTATTCAAATGGCCAACAGATACATGCAATTATGCTTACTCTCACTAATCAACAGAGAAATGAAAATATAAAACACAGTGAGATATCACCTCACACCTCTAAGAATGGCTATTATCAAGATGGTAAGTGATAAAAGTTGGGGAGGAAGTAGAGAAAAGAAAACTCTTTACACTGCTGAGGGAAATGTAACTTGGTACAGTCATTATGAAAATAGTGTGAAGGTTCTTATAAAAACTACCTTATGACCCAACAATCCCAGTTTGGGGTATATTTCTGAAGGAAATGAAATCAGTATCTAAAAAGATATCTGTGCCTCCATCTATGTTCATTGCATTATTATTTACAATAGCAAAGACATATAAAGTATCAACATTTCCATCAATGAATAAAGAAAATGTTATACATATATATTTTCAACCATAAATTAGAAACACCTGCCAGTTGCAATGTAATAGATGGAACTTGAAGGCATTATTCTAAATGAAATAAGTCAAGCCCTAACTGGTTTGGCTCAGTGGATAGAGCATCGGCCTGTGGACTCAAGGGTCCCGGGTTCGATTCTGGTCAAGGGCATGTACCTTGTTTGCGGGCACATCCCCAGTGGGGAGTGTGCAGGAGGCAGCTGATCAATGTTTCTCTGTCATCGATGTTTCTAACTCTCTATCCCTCTCCCTTTCTCTCTGTAAAAAATCAATAAAATATATTTTTTTAAAAAGAAATAAGTCAAACAGAGAATGACAAATACTGCATGATCTCACTTATGTATGGAACCTATAAAAGCCAAACTATAGAAATAGATGGGAGAATGGTAGTTGCCAGGGGCAGGAGGGAGAGAAAATGAAGGAAATAGTTATCAGATGAATAATTTCTATATGATATACAGCCTGTTGACTATAGTTAACAATATGGTATACTAGAAAGTTGCTAAGAGAGTAGATCTTAAATGTTCTCACCACACACACACACACACACACACACACACACACGGTAACTATGTGAGGTGATGGAAATGTTAACAAACTTTATTGTAGTAATTATTTTACAATATATACATATGCCAAATCATCATGTCATATAACTTAAACTTACACAACTTTATATTTCATTTATATATCAATTAATTTGGGGAAAATATCACTCTGGGAAAAATAATAACAAAAACTTATCAAGGATACAATTGGTAGACATAACTGTACGACCTAAGAATTCTGAGATGTAAAAATATGATAAAAAGTAAAAAAGGCTAATAAAAATGGGTAAAATCATTTCAATATTCAATGATGAAAAAAACCTCCCTCAATGCTTTAAAAGATCTTATAAATCAATAAGAAACACACACACACAAGCACTAGAAACTGAAAACCAAGCAAAATAGCACAGATAGAAAACACACATATACGCCCCCCTAAACACACACAGAAATACTCCTGGACCAGGCACAAAGAAAAAAATAGGTTACCCTCTTAGTATTACAAAAAATGAAAAATACAGTTAGCTGTTACTTTAACCTGTCAACTGAAAAATATGGAAAAATAATTAAATACTCAGTGTTTGGCAAGCATACAAAAAAATAGACACTATCATATGTGCTGTTTGCAAAATGGTACATTTTTGGAGACTAACTTAAAATTATAAATAAAATATTTTAAAATGTAAATATTACTTAATATAAAAGTTCAACTCCATATGTTTTTTTACTTTCATGATATAATCTATAATGTGTACAAAGTTGTATATTATTCAGTAAAGACTGATTACATTTCTGTATAATCAAAAGCAACTCATCAATCAACTAGTAAGGAAATGAATTAGTGAATTATGGTACATCCATTTAATGGAATACTATTGGCCCCTTAAAAAGTATTGGTAAAGAGTTGCTCATTGATTGTATATGAAATAAAAAGTGGAATAGAAACAATGTGGTTGAATTTGTTACCATAGTTAGTTAGATAAAGGAAGGAAGCAAAGAAAGTCAGACATTGTGAGTCAAAATGGTGCAGGGGGAGGTGCTTGACCATAGAGGCCTGTCAGTCTAACCTGGGAAAGCAAGGGATCATGGGTGAGGGGTAGACCCATCAGAAGCCCGCAAAAGGTTGGGAAGTTGATTGGCTGTTTTGGAAAGGCACCTAATTATAATCCCAGGTGAACAAAGAAGCTCTCTCTGGCTCCTGAGCCACATTTGCCCTGCAGGTTCCTGTAACAGGTGACTATGCCGGCTAGTGGCCACCTGGGGTCCACAGCAGACTGTGTGGGCTCTAAGGTTTAATATGCAGCAGAGACTCTGGACAATGGCCTTTGTTCGGACCTTGCTGAAGACACGGTTGGCTTTTTCCATGGTGGGATGGAGGGAGATAGGACATTGGGAACTCAGGAAGAGAACTCCTTTGATTTTGCATCACAAATAAACCTTGCCACAGCACAATCTTCAGTGTGTGGGTCGCTGAAATGCTTTTCTCACAATCCTGTGGAAGAGCCTGATTACAACCAACAACATTATGAACCAATTTGCATTAAAAATACATATGCATAAATGCACAATGCTTTCATCATGGTAGAAGGATTTTGCTTGATGTTGTTTATCTTATCTATATATATGACATTTTTTATGATAAAAATAAATTTATTCTTTTGTGGTAAAAAAAAAAGGATTTTTGTAGAAATAAGAAAGTTAAGAAATTCTTAAGGGAATCAGTATGTGGTTTTTACCCATAATATTATTTTAGTTTATTAGTATTATTCAAAAAAAATCCAAAGACAAAATCCCTTCAGGTGTTACTAAAGACAAATAGACAACCAAGATAGACATGTAGAACTGATAAATTGTTATCTGACCCTCCACAGCAGACTTCTCTTTCATCATGTAACACATTATTGAGCACTACACTTATATTCATGTACTTGCTGCTTCTATGTCTGATTAAGCTTTCTATCTCAAGATCAGATGTTCAGGAAATACTGGTACATTCCTAACAGACAAATGGTATGCCTAGATGCAAGGCTACCGTTGCATCTTCTAGGCCATAAAGATCTTTTATTTAAGTAATTGATGTATCTTCATAAATCACTGTATCCGAAGATCATGTTGATGTTGCAAAATATTTCATTTGTGACCTAGTATGTTAGCATTTTCAAGTCCTTGTCGTAATGTAGGACTTAAAATCTAATTTATCTTTACTTAATTAAAGAAATATGTTTTTTTCTCTAGATTTTTGTATAACAATTCTGTGCATACAAATATATTTACTTCATTTTAATGTGGTTACAGAACAAGCATATTTAAAAACTTATATAATGAAAACAACTGTTTATTTCTTAATACAATTGTAACCATGATATAAAAGTTATTATTTTGTTACTAAGTTGATTTTTGGTAACATAACATAAAATCATACACAATATTATATTCTTAAAACCTGATCCTGAATAGCAAATATTCCATCTAGGCACATTATTTTAGGTATGTTTTACAAGTGTTATTTTCAGCAATGATTTCTCTTAACTTTCATGTTTTCAAGCCACTATAGTTAATTTTTAAAATTACTTAGAGAGCAACTAAAGGACTTGTATGCATGCATATGAGCTTAACCAATGGACACAGACAC
>NW_005363130.1:409090-419394 GCF_000412655.1 Myotis brandtii | reverse complement strand
TATGTAAAACTTTAGACAATAAATAAAAAAATAAAAATTAAAAAATAATATAAAAAATAAAATTACTTATCAAGCTAAAATACACTGAAACAAAATAAAAATTAAAGAGGTTTAATTCACTAAATCAAAACAAATTATTAGTATATTTGCAAATATAAAGAATAGGTGCTTAACTCAAGGACAACCTATAATAAAAGCAAATTTTCTTGTGCTTTAGAGGCACAATAATGCATTATATGTAGTCCTGAGGCAACACTGCCAAAATGCCCCTTCTCACAGGTATTAAACCAGTTAAGAGAAAAGTATAATGGTCAATTTAGATTTTGGCTGTATGTAGTTTTATTTTTATTTCAATAAATTGTTTCAAAAGGCTGATATTTAACCATTATTCAAGATTTATAAAACTGTATCTTTTAAAAATTATGCTGGAAGAGTGATAAGGCATCTAAACTGGCCTATAAAATATTAACTTATCTTCTTACCAGAAAACAGAAAGCAATAATTCTAGTATTTCATGCCTAAGAGACTAAAGCATTGAAAATTGTTATTTTTGCAGACCAGGACATGTTAAAATATTTTCAGTTTTATTGAAATTTTCTGCTACATTTATATACAGCACTTAGATTCATTATTAGATGCCCAGTTATAGCAAAGAGACAATTTGCATTATCTATGTGACTTCTAGTTCATGATGTCAAGCCTAAACAAATGCATAATATATACAGGAATGTAGGTGCATTTGCCACAGTGAGGACTTTAATCATTTATACCTGAAAGATAATGATCAATGTTATACATAAAGAGAAAAATCTAAGAAAAAATACTTCTACTTTACAAATAAACAAAATACTAAAGGAAAATGTGTCAAATGGTTTAAAACAATCTATAATCAATCCCTAAATTCCAAAATATTTTAAAATATCTGTTTTTTCCAGATAAAAATGAGATTGGTACATTTTGTTTTGATCCAATGGAAAGACAGGTGTCATTTTGATTAGAATTAGAGAAGAAAACACATAGGCAAAAGGTTTGAGAAAAAATGTTGGAAATTATACAAAGAATGAGGCAATCTAGAGGGTGTCTTGAAATTATGTGTCTTTTAGAATTACTCAGAGTAAAGAGTTTTCTCCCAAACTATTTCTCAATTATAATCGTTACTTTAGAGCACACAAATTATATTTTATCTTTAAATGCAATTACCTTACAAGAATGTTTTTATTTCATTGTTTGTCCTGAAACATTCTGTAAATTTTTTAAAAATGTATTTTTATTGATTTCAGAGAGACAGGGAGAGGGAGAGAGAGATAGGAACATCAATGATGAGAGAGAATCATCGATGACCTGCCTCCTGCACGCCCCACACCGGGGATGGAGCCTGCAACCACGGCATGTGCTCTGACTGAGAATCGAACCGCCACCTCCTGATTTGTAGGTCGATGCTCAACCACTGAGCCATGCCGGCTGGCTACAATTTTTTAATTAGTCATGAAAGATAATGATCAATGTTATACATAAGAAGAAAAATCTAAGAAAAAAATACTTCTACTTTACAAATAAGCATTCACTACTTTCTCTATTTTTTTTCAATTATATATGAAAAGATATACTTAAGCCCTCCCATTCCGTTAATTAAACTTCCATCTTTTATAGCACTGGCCTAGGGTGAAGTGATGGGGCAGAAATTTGAGAACTGCTTTAATGATTAGTTCCTAAGACACATGTTTAAAATATAGTATGTTGTCACTTACTTTGTATGGTCCACTGATGGCCTGTGGTTTTCTTCCCCATGATGAATACTGCTTCCATTACCAAGTCCCCACCTGAATGTGTTTGAATCTTGAATTAAATTTTCAGGGATTGGCTGGTACCATTTACACAGGCTTCCTTTTTCAAAGCTGCAAACTTCCATTACTTGAATAGGAGGGAGCAAAGACAAGAACAGCTAATCAAAATACATGTGTCAGTAAATGGTGATTCCTATCTGCATTACCATTTTCTTACTTTTGGGTTTTCTAAAATTATAACCTAACTTTAACATAATTAAAATAAGTAGGCAAATGAGTTGTGTAATTTCTAGAAGAGTTTTAAAGAAATCTTGTTTATTATATTCAAATACCTATAGTAACTGAAATACTGGGGATAAAGAATCTGCTTTCATGAAGAAATGAGATTTTAATTAGCTCCTAAAGCAGCAACTTAAGCATTGCCAGTCTCTTGTAACATAACGCATACATTGCTTTCATGACCTCCAAGTTCTGATAAGCCTGTTCTTTTTCCACAGTAATATTAACAAAGCTAAACTTTGGCCCGGTCTCTGAAGGGATTTTTTCAAATTTCAAACTAAAATTCAAAACAATAAGTTTTACAATAACTTTTACAGTGGACCTCTTTGCTTGAAAGTTTTCAATATTCTTATAATGACTATATTCTAATATTACACAAAATTACAAGTCCATTTTTTATTTTTTATCTATAATAATAAAAGCCTAATATGCTAGTTAGACCAGACAGCTGAACGACCTTCCGGATGTCATTCCAGACATCCTTCCTGACAAAGCCGTGGTGGCGGGGGCCAAGGCAGAAGCAGTTAGGGGCCAGGCAGGCAGGCAAGTGATTAGGAGCCAGCGAGATTGGGCCTAAACCGGCAAGCAGACATCCCCTGAGGGTTTCCGGATTGGGAGAGGGTGCAGGCCAGGCTGAGGGATGCCCCCCCCCCATGCATGAATTTCGTGCACTGGGCCTCTAGTATTTAAATATGTTTCTACTGATTTTAAGAGAGAGGGGCAGAAGGAAAGGAGAGGAAGAGAAACATCAATGAGAGAAAAACATCGATAGATGCCATGACTGGGAATTGAACTGGTGAACTGATATCTTAGTTCAACTGAGCAACACTGGCTGGGCACAAGTCCTCTTTTTTTTTTTTAATACATAGGTTGTGTATGAAAATCCTCCCCCCCCCCTCTCTTTTCATGTGTCTGTCAATCTTAATTCCTCCACTGATTAAATAAAAGATTCAATTCAATGTGCTTTCGCATACACTATAAAAAGCCTGGTGTGCACTCCAGCTTTTAAATGGCATAAACAATGATGATATACCATTACACTATTTACAAACTGTGTTCAAGATTTAATGTAAAAACTGAGATAGAAACACTCCATCAAAAAAAGTTATTTTTAATGTTGACATTCAGGTATGTTGCTTAATCCCTTATATTAATATTGATCATATTATATTTATCTTGTGCAAAGATTCTTCATATCATTAAAAAAGATAAGAATTACAGATTTTTAAAAAATGTTTTGAAGACAAAGTTTCAGACAAGCAAGAGGAATAAACTCCATAGATATGCTGTACAACATTGTACCTATATTCAACAATAATGTTTTGTACACTTAAAAAATTGTTAGTAACTCAGTTGATTAGAGCATCATCCTGATGTGGCAAGGTTGTGGGTTCAATCCCCCAGCAGGGCACATACAAGAAGCAACCAATGAATGCATAATAAGTGGAACAACAAATAGATGTGTTTCTCTCTCTCCCTTCCTCTCTCTCTAAAATCAATGAATTAAAAAAAACTATATTTGTTAAAATGGTAGATCTCATTATATTCTTATAACAATAAAACAGTAGAAAATGTAAGACTGTAGGTGACATATTTATCATATTTCATCTTACAAAGAGATGGAAGAGGCAACATCACACAATTCACTCAGAAATAAAATGGTAATAATTCAATTAATGTTTATTCAAAGTAAATAAATATCTCTGTGATTAAAAAATAATAATTTAATAGTAGGCATTCATTCAGGACATTTAAAGAATTTATCAAAACTTTCCATCCAATCATAAATTTCATTACTAAAATTGCAAAATTGAACTAAGAGGAAAGTCAGCATATACTAAAGACATTAATTAGGTATAATTAATTAGATTTTATGTCAATTTTACAAACACACAACTTATATATCATCATAAGAGGATTTTAGTGTCTTCCCATGATAAAGTCTGAGTACCATCATCTCTTCCATTATATTATTTTCCATCTGTGATGCACAGGATGTATCTCTAGCCACTTGAGTTAATTACTGTCCCATCTGATTCACAGAATAGTAAGTTAGCTTTGATTTTATGAGTTTTTTAAGTTAGGATTAATAAATTAATTATTTCATAAACAAGCATTTTTTCCTAGGTTAAAAGAATAAATATGAACCTTTTTTTTTTTAAGTTCTAGAATTTCTTAACAAGGTTGACAAAAGGCAACAAATTAGGGTTTCACTAGATTCTGTATTATCTATATGTTCTGATCTTTTCATAATTTCAGGACTTTTGAGAACTATGATAGTACAGTAAGTTCACATATTATTAAATGAAACACAGGGAGAGGAAAATATCACAAAGTTCACTCCTCTTGATCTTGTACTTTGCCCATTAAGAAAGATTATTTTTTCTTCTCTCCAACTGTATATTTGGCTGAGAAGTTCACTTTTAAATTAATAATTTTCCTTTGACCCACTTTGGAAAATCTGTGGATTGGCAGATGTCAGTAAATGAAAATAATCTTTCAGTAGGACACAGGTGTTGAAGGGCCAATCTGTATTAGAATCAGTTTCTTATGAACTCTGAATATTTGACATAGCAATCACTTTCTATGTGCATTTCAGAAATGGGAAAATTTGAACAAATTCGGGGTTTTATAATGCTTCCCCCTTAAACGCTACTATTTCATGAGTGTGAGTAGAATAGAGAGGCCAACCAGGGGGTGGATAGAAAAGAGCTAGTATATAATAGTCTTATAATCAAGTAATGTCCATGAAAAAAAGTGTTTTGAATCCAAAACATAAATTTAAAGCCACTTTCCTCTTATTGGGCATGAGAGAAGAATGTATGCTAATTCTTTTATTATAATTTTCTATACAAATAGCTTTTATATAAAGAAATGGCTCAAGCCAGTTGAAAATTTCTAACTAGGACACTAGGCCACGCTACTTAGCAATTATGCTGGAATTTCTTTATCTGTTTTATGGCTACATTTAATTAAAAATAATAATTTACTTACCACAAAATGATTCATCGGATTTGTCAGGGCAGTCATATCTAAAATCACATTTTTGGATTTCTTCAACACAGTGACCATTGGATCTGCAGACAAATTCACCGTCTGTGCAGTTGTGTGGAGGTAATGTTACTGGAATTGAAGTTTCTGGTGGAGTTGGAAGGTCCACTGGCAAATTACCTGGATAAGAAAGAATATTCAGGTGTCATTTAGCAGATATTTCATTTCTTTACAGACTTTACACAATAAGCTTTTCTAACTATGCTTCATATTCAAAATAATAAAAAATATTTGATAGTATTTGTTAATCTCCTGAAGTTCCTTATGTAAGCATATAAGATGGGGTTCTTGGTCTTAGCGATGGCAAATAAGTCTGGATATCCTATCTAACAAAAGAGTAATATGCAAATTGACCATGACTCCAACACACATGATGGCCACCCCCATGTGGACACAAGATGGCCAGCAGGGGAGGGCAGTTGGGGGAACCCAGGCCTGCAGGGGAGGGCAGTTGGGGTGATCGGGCCAGCAGGGGAGAGCAGTTAGGGGGGACCAGGACTGCAGGGGAGTGCACTTGAGGGGGATCAGGCCTGCAGGGGAGGGCAGTTGGGGGCAACCAGGCCTGCAGGGGAGGGCAGTTGGGGGTGACCAGGCCGGCAGGGGAGTGCAGTTAGGGGTGAGCAGGCCTTCAGGGGAGGGCAGTTAGGGGAGATCGGGCCGGCAGGGGAGCAGTTAGGCATCGATCAGGCTGGCAGGGGAGTGATTAGGGGGTGATCAGGCTGGCAGGCAGAAGCAATTAGGGGCAATCAGGCAGGTAGGCAGGCAGGCGAGCAGTTGGGAGCCAGCAGTCCTGAATTATGAGAGGGATGTCCGACTCCTTGTTTAGGCCCAATCCCACCTGGATCAGGCCTAAACGGGCAGTTGGACATCCCTCGAGGGGTCCCAGATTGGAGAGGGTGCAGGCTGGGCTGAGGGACACATACACGCCCCGTGCATGAATTTCATGCACCGGGCCTCTAGTCTTTGATTATAAAAACAGGAGAAGGTGCAGATGGGAATTACTAAAAAACTATTCAGAGAACACTGAATAGATAGGAGGCCTAAGAACAGGGCTTAGAATATCAGCAGGAACCAAGGGAGTCCAGAATCTGGATTAGGAACTAGAGTCTAGGTCTGATTAAACCTTCTAGTCCACCATGTAAATGAACTTTGTTCTTCCACTGCTACAATGAATCTAATATCTCCTCATCTTTGTTTCACACATCCTCACATATTCAAGATTCAAAGTTGCAAAGAGACCCACACCAGAAGTATTCATTTAGAAGTATTGAAAAAATCAAAGAAATAATTTCTGAAATTACAGAATTTAGAAGAAATTTATAGAAGTTAACTTGTATAGTAAATTATTTAATAAACATTTGTTAATAACATCCGTATGTCAAGTATATAGTAGGTGCAATAGATTTAAAGTCAAATATGCAATCACTACAATAAAATAGTTTATAGACTAGTGGATAAGGAAAATTTTTCATTACAGTCCCAGAGCATAAGTTTATGATAGAGATTATCACTCATTTAGCTCATTTGCATATATATCAAAAATTTTTACAACATTTTTTACATCATTATGTCATTAACTATGTTAATATTGTGAGGTACTTAGAATAATAACTGTATATCATGAGCAACATGTAAGTCCTTTTATTTCTTATTTTTAAAATTTATCGTTATTGTTGAAAGTATTATAGATGTGCTCCTTTTTTTCCCATTGAGCTCCTCCATTCCGTAACCTCCCCTCCCAGGCCTTCACCACCTTATTGTCTTTAGGCTATACATATGTGCCTCTAAATTCCCTGGTTAATCTCTCTCCCTCCCTATCCCTTCACCCCCACATTCCCTCTGAGATTCCTTACTTTGCTCCATGCTTCCATATCTCTGGATCTATTTTGTTTATCAGTTTATTTTGTTCATTAGATTCCATACATGAGTGAGATCATGTGATACTTATTTTTCTCTGACTGGCTTATTTCACTTAGCATAATACTCTCCTTGTCCTTCCATGCTGTCTCAAAAGGTAAGAGGATCCTTCTTTTTTTACTGCTGCATAGTATTCCATGGTGTAAATGAACCACAGTTTTTTTATCCACTCATCTGCTGATGGGCACTTGGACTGTTTCCAGATCTTAGCTATTGTAAATTGTGCTGCTATGAACATAGGGGTGCATACATTCTTTCTGATTGGTGTTTCATGTTTCTTAGGATATATTCCTAGAAGTGGGTTTACTGGGACTTCCATTTTTAATTTTTTAAGAAAACACCATACAGTTTCCATAGTGGCTGGACTAGTTTGCATTCCCACCAGCAGTGTACTAGGGTTTCCTTTTATCCACATCCTTGTCAGCACTTTTCATTTGTTGATTTGTTGATGACAGCCATTCTGACAGGTGTGAGGTGATACCTCATTGTCGTTTTATATTTGCATCTCTTTGATGATAAGTGACTTTGAACATTTTTGATTTGGAGGATATAAACAAGTGGAAGAACATACTGTGTTCATGTATTGGTAGAATCAACATCATCAAAATGTCTATACTACCCAAGGCAAGCTATAGATTCAATGCAATCCCCATTAAAATACCAGTGGCATATTTCACAGATCTAGAACAAACACTCCAAAAATTTATATGGAACCAAATAGACCTTGAATAGCTGCAGCAATCATGAGAAAGAAGAACAAAGTTGGAGTGATCACAATACTATATATCAAGTTATACTACAAAGCCACTGTAATCAAAACAGCCCGTTACTGGCACAAGAACAGGCATATAGATCAATGGAACAGGGCAAAGAACCCAGAAATTGACCCAAGCCATTATGTTCAATTAATATTTGACAAAGAAGGCAAGAGCAAACAATGTAGTAATGACAGTGTCTTCAACAAATGGTGTTGGGGGAATCAGGCAGGTTCAAAAAAAAAAAAAAAAAAAAAAAAAGAAAGAAAAGAAATGAGACTTACAACACACACACAAGAATAAATTTAATATGGATAAAAGACTTAAATATAAGTTGTGAAACCATAAAAATCTTAGAAGAAACCCATAGGCAACAAAATCTCAGACATCTCTTGTAGTCATATATTTGTGGATACATCTCCTAGGGCAAGGGAAACTAAAGAGAAAATAAACCAATGAGACTACATCAAAATAAAAAGCTTCTGCACAGCAAATGAAACCACCAACAAAATGTAAAGGAAGCCCACTGTATGGGAGAACATATTTGTCAATGGTACATCTGATAAGGGATTCATTTCCAAAATATATAAGGAACTCATACAACTTGACAAAAGTAAGATAAATAATCCAATTAAAAAACTGGCAAAGGACCTTAATGGACACTTCTCCAAAGGAAACATATTGTGGCCAAGAGACATCTGAAAAGTGCTCAGTTACTTTTACTTTTTTAATCCCCACCAGATGATATGCTTTTTTATTTTAGAGGGGGAGAGAGATTAGAGATAACGATAGATAGAGATAGAGATAGAGATAGAGATAGAGATAGAGATAGAGATAGAGATAGAGATAGAGATAGAGATAGAGATAGAGATAGAGATAGAGATAGAGATAGAGATAGAGATAGAGATAGAGATAGAGATAGAGATAGAGATAGAGATAGAGATAGAGATAGAGATAGAGATAGAGATAGAGATAGAGATAGAGATAGAGATAGAGATAGAGATAGAGATAGAGATAGAGATAGAGATAGAGATAGAGATAGAGATAGAGATAGAGATAGAGATAGAGATAGAGATAGAGATAGAGATAGAGAGATAGATAGAGATAGAGATAGAGATAGAGATAGAGATAGAGATAGAGATAGAGAATCAGTTGATTGCCTTCTTCATGTGCCCCAACTAGGGATTGAACCCAAGGCTAAGTATGTGGAATCGAACCTACAACCTTTAGGTATAAGGACGATGCTCCAACTGAGCCACACTGGCCAGGGCCTATGTAGGTCCTTTCTAAATGAAACGCTTTTTAGATTTGAACTTTAGATGAATGGAATCATTCTGTATTTAATCATCTGCATTTTTTATTCAACATTGTGTATTAATCCATCCATGGTCATGTGTGTTCTTATAGTAAGTTATTTTGACTGTTGTATAATATTTCACTATATGACTATATTACATTTTCAGCCTTTAATGGTTTTTTAAGTAGATTCGGTTTGAGGTTTTGTTTATTTGTTTCAACATTTCTCCTGTCGTATCTAGTAGTGAAACTGCTTGGTCATAAAGTATGCACAACTTCAACTGGATAATGCCAAACTGTTTCTAAAGTAATTGCATGAATTTCTATCTCTCAGCAATGCAAATTTTGGTTGCATTACACCAGTGATGGCGAACCTATGACATGCGTGTCAGAGGTGACAAATGAACTCATTTTTTTGGTTGATTTTTCTTTGTTAAATGGCATTGAAATATATAAAATAAATATCAAAAATGTAAGTCTTTGTTTAACTATGGTTGCAAATATCAAAAAAGTTCTATATGTGACACGGCACCAGAGTTAAGTTAGGGTTTTTCAAAATGCTGACACACCGAGCTCAAAAGGTTCGCCATCACTGCATTACACACTCATTCTCAATTAATATATTTAGACATACCCATGTATTTTCCATTGTCTTTATTATTACCTTTTGCATATCTGTCCTTGTTGAGTTCATTTTGTCACTTTCTAATGTTCACGTTTATATAGTTCATTTTGTAGAGCCAAACATTCTGGTGCAGTAAAGTCATTGCTTAATTTTGAATGTTTTCTCTGAAAGCCTTTTCTCACTCTCATTCCCGAGTTTCATTGTGTTCTAGGCTAAGTTATAATTTCTCAGAACTTTGAATATAATATTCAAATGTCTTCTGACCTACCTCTTGCTATTGTGAAATCAGCTATCAGTCTAATTATGTTTTTATAATTATATTTTAATCTCTGACTGTTTTTAACATAATTTTTTTTCATATTTATTTTTCTAATTCATTTCCATGAGTCTAGACTTGGAATTCATTATTATTACTATTATTATATTTTCAGGAGGTTCACTAGGCTTCTTTTTAAATTTATTTTTATTTAAGTACTAGAGGCCCGGTGCACAAAAATTTGTGCACTCGGGGGGGAAAGGGGGGGCCCTCAGCCCGGCCTGTGCCCTCTCGCAGTCTGGGACCCCTCGGGAGATAACGACCTGCTGGCTTAGGCCTGC
>NW_005363130.1:404585-407709 GCF_000412655.1 Myotis brandtii | reverse complement strand
AAAGCTTCCAACCGCTCCTTGTTTTCTTTTCTTTTTTTTTTTTATTCTCCAGCAGCTTTAGTTCTGAGGCCTCGCTGCTGAAAACATCGATACAATGTTGCAGTCAAGCCCGGCTGAATGGAAGCCGGTTTCTGTTGTTTTGTTTAGCTTCTTATTTGCAACATAGTACATAGTTGCTTAGAGTTGCAGTTGAGAGGCCGGCAACTGAGGCGGGGAACGTTGGAGTCCGCAGCAAGCAAGCCTCATGCTCACTTCAGTGCCTGGCTGCCGGCCGCCATCTTGGCTGACAGTTAATTTTCATATACTCACTGATTAGCCAATGAAAAGGGTAGTGGTCGTATGCCAATTACCATGTTTCTCTTTTATTAGTGTAGATAGTTGGTATACAATGTTATATTGGTTATAGTAGTTTCAGGTATACCATGTAGTGATTCTACATTTTCATAACTTATAATGTAATCTTCCATCTGATTCTTAAATCCACGTGTTACATTAATTTTTTAGCAAATATACTTTGAATATTGCTAATATCATCCCATCAATATTCTTTTTCACTCTCTGGAATTACATTACTTTTTATGATCTATCCTTCAAATAAATCTACCTTTTCCCATTTCCCTTCTCTATATCTATATGCTGCACCTTGAAATGTTCTCATAGCTATTTTCCATATGACTAATTCCAATATTGATATAGTCTTTCAGTTATTTAATTCATCCACTGAGATTTTTATTTCATTGATTTTATTTCTCATATCAAGAAAGCCAACTGAATATCTTTTCAAAATTTTCTGTGTTTTTTTTTAACAATGTCATTTTATTTTCTTAAGGCTTGAAATCTTTTACTATTTTAAATTATTTGTTTATTACTTTTCTATTTCTGCATAACAAACTTCTACAAACCTTAGAAGTTTAAGCTAATTTCTGTGAGTGTAAAACCAGAAAAGGTTTAGCTTGGTGGTTTGTTACAATGTCAGCCAAGGCTACAGTCTTCTGAAGGCTTGACTGGCCCTGGAAGATCTATTTCCTTTGGGGCTTGCTCACATGGCTAGAGAGTTAGTGTTACTGTGGGCAGGAAGTCTTGGTTCCTGGAATTTTTCCACAATCCTTCTTGAGTATCCCTTTGACTTGGCATCTGGCTTCCCTCAGAGTGAATGATCCATGGGAAGACACTAGAAGTGTAGCTTTGGAAATCACATAGAGTCATTGCCACAGGGGGCATTGGTTACACAGGTCAGTCCTACTCAGTCTGAGAGAGGATGGCATACAGGGCATGAATACCAAGATTAGGGATCACTGGGGCTATTTTGGAAGACAGCTACCATAATTTACCATGCTTGATTTTTCTGTGAGGATCCTTTATCACCTAGTTTGTAGAAGAACCCTAGATAAACTTTGAGTTGTCTCTTTGAAACCCCACTGTCACCTCAGCCCACGGGTGTTATATCCCTTATGGTCCTCCTTTCCCTTTCCTCCCTCTCATCCACCCCTTATTCCGTTACTCCCTGACTCTGGCAGTCACACTACGCCTTCTGTTCAATTTTTAAACACTCCCTTTGTTTCTCTCACCTGGGGATTTCTCTTTTCTAAGCTCAGCTTAACATTTTAATAACTGGATGTTATCTGCTATCGTGGACATTTCTTGGTATATGTGATACTGTAATTTTCAGATCATCTAATCTTCCATCAGTTTTCAGATCTTCTGATTTTCCATCTTATTAAAACCAGTGGCTTAACTGCATCTTTGGGCTAATTACAATTTCAGGTAGCAAACCGTTCCCCTTGGGGTGAAATCATGGACATGAGTGATGTCTTAGCAGAAGGAGGTTGATGAGATGATGCTCGTGAGAAGTAGATACAACTCATTTCCCATCTCAGAAATGATCCAGAATGATAGGTAAATAGACCATTATTCTAAAAAAGAAATTGTAAGATTCCTAAATTATTTGTCCTTTTCTCATTACTTTTTTATTTTTTTAATCTTTATTGTTGAAAATATTACATAGGTCCTCCCCCCCCCCAATTAACCTCCTTCAGACTGCTCCCATCTCCTCCACTCCTAGGCCCTCACCACCCCATACTCTTTGTTATTCCACCAGAATGAGCAAATCTTAAAAACCAAATAAGCCAAATATGTTTGTATTTGAGAGCACCAAAAAAAAAAAAAAGCAAATTGAGAAAAGTGTTTCTTATTCTAGAGCCAAACTTTGGAAATGGTGGCGTTTGTAAGTGGGAAGATGGAGTTGTAGCTGTTTCCTTAGGATTTTCCATGTAGCAGTAATACAGAGTCCAGAAACATGGTTTAGCCAGGACATCATTTGAAGATAAGGCAAGGCAAGCACTTCAACGTTCCTGATGCTACATAATACCACACTCTGGATAGCTTAAACAACAAACACCTCTTTCTCACAGTTCCAGAGGCTGGAGGTCCAAGATTAGGTTGCCAGCTTGGTTGGGTTCTTAGTGAGGGCTCTATTCCTAGTATGTCTTCACATGGCTTTCTTTGGTGCAAGCAGACAGAGATATATCTTGTCTCTTTCACTTCTTATTAGGACACTAATCTCATCATGAGAGAGGCACTATTTATGACGTAACCGAACCCTAATTATTTCCCAGAGACCCTCACATCCCAATGGCATCACATTGGAAGTTAGGGCTTCAATATGTGAGTATTGGGGTGACATAAACATTTAGTTCATAGCAGAGATTGTTGTTATTATTACTAGAGGCCCAGTGCATGAAATTTGTGCATGGGGGTGGGGGTGAGGGTCCCTTAGCTCGGCCTGTACCCTCTGGCAATCCAGGACTGCTGGCTCCTAAATGCTTGCCTGCCTGCCTGCCTCATAGCCCCTAACTACTCTGCCTGCCTGCCTTATCGCCCCTAACCACTCACCTGCCTGCCTGATCACCCCTATCCACTCTGCCTGCCTACCTGATCACCCCTAATCCCTCTGCCTGCCTGCCTGATCGCCCCTAACCGCCTCTGCCTCAGCCCTCGCTGTGGTGGCTTCATCCGGAAGGACGTCCGGAAGGACATCTGGAAGGTCGTTCGGCTGTCCAGTCTAATTAGCATATTATGCTTTTATTATTATAGACTAGAGGCCCGGTGCACAAAAATTTGTGCA
>NW_005363130.1:390361-402978 GCF_000412655.1 Myotis brandtii | reverse complement strand
ACATTGGCTTCCTCCTTCAATGAAGGAAGCAAGCCTCATGTTCGTTTCAAGCTGCCTGGCTGCCGGCCGCCATCTTGGCTGTCAGTTAATTTGCATATCTCCCTGATTAGCCAATGGGAAGGGTAGCGGTCGTACGCCAATTACCATGTTTCTCTTTTATTAGTGTAGATTATCATTAATTATTTGCCTAGAATTGCAAAGAAAGACTAAAGTTGGTAGCAATGATAGAGTTAACTCTCCAAACAAAAAAAACACTAAAAGCTTTGTAGATGAAACAAAATTGAAAAGGCAAAATGCAAATGACTAAGTCTGCACTCACTAAGAAGCAGAGATTTGTCTGGTTGATATGATCTTCCTCTACATCCCTAAGCTCCAGGCAAACATAACCACTTGCACACCTGTCATTTGAGGTCAATGACTCAGGCTCCAGATGGAGTCGATGTTCTAACTCCATGCTCTGTGACTTCCTTGAACAAATATGATATACTTCATGCTACATTAATAAAATCTCTTTGATAGAACAGATACTCCAACTTGTTTTATTTTAGACTTCCTCATTACAGTCATTCCCACAATTGTAATTAAGCAATAAAATTTATATTTCAACATTCCTAGTTCTTGATAAAGTATTACCAGCTTCAGACATGTCATAATTATGTGAATGACTTGACTGATATGTATAATTGTTCTTTATCTATCTCTAGGTAACAGTGCACATGTTTTTCTGAGACTTCTGATATAAAGAAATATGTTTAATTTAAAAATCTAAAGTCTACTTGAAATTTAAGCATAATAAATCTGCAGAAAATTTTTAAGAAATGAAATATGTATAGCTCCAGGGTAAAGCATACATTTTTCCTATTGCACTTAATATAATAACTTAGAGTTACCCATAAGCTGAAACAACTACATTTAGCATGCTTATACTAAAGTGTCTGTGTTAAGTCTACTTTTGGGGAGAGTATGTTTTATGAAAACATAGCTATTCTCTGACTATGATTTGTAACAATTTTAATTCAAACATTTGTAGTGCCTTTTCTTCTGTTTCCAATAGAAAATCAGCTCTGGCTGAAATATTTTTGCTTTAATACATGCATTCAATACAATTTTCCATTTTTACAGACATTATATTATAAAAGTGACTATAAGTGAGCACAAGTATCAGTCGAATAATTTTCAAGCTAAAATCTAAATATTTTATAATTGCTCTTCATTTTTAGAATTTAGCAATTTCCTCAATTAAAAGATGACAAAATTTAAAAGTTTCAAATTAAGTTATGTTAGTTATTTGTCCATTCCTAGAAACAATAACAACACTAAGTTCAATGGGCCTTTGGCTTTGGGATATTTTTTCCCTTGGTACATATAACTGACTTTATGAGACTACACCAAAGATGTTAAAACCAGAATATTTAAGATTGCAATTACTGAATTTCAAATTTCTTCATTTTTGCCTTTCTGATTATTTTGTATTTTTTCAAAGTCAATATATCCTTTAGAAAATATAGAACAAAAGAGAATCTCAAAATAAAGTGCTTTTAAGTATTTTATTGCTCTGAGAAAAATATATAGAAACACCAAAGAACTTAGTATTATAACATGAAAAGCTGTAGGTGATATCTTAAAACTACTCAGACTTTTTCTTTGCCATGTTATTCACACTAAAGCAAACTGCTCTTTGTAGAAAGAAGGGAAACTTGAACAAGCATACTATATAATAAAAGGGTAATATGCAAATAGACTGAACAGCAGAATGAACAGAATGCCTGTGGCTCCTTGCCCTGCCAAGCCCCGGCCCCCAGCGGGCACCCCCACCCCAATAAGAGGTGGGGCTGGTCAGCAAATTGCCCATGGCCCCTCACCCTGGCCAGCCCTGCCCCCAATTTGCCCCCCACCCCAGATGGCCCCCATCGGGGCAGGCCAGCTGGAGCCCAATAGTGCACAAATTGGTGCACTGGGCCTCTAGTTTAAAAATAAAACTGGTGAGAAATTAAGACTAATGTAGAGGAATGCCAAAATTCCAATCAACTCACTCAGTTCAACAACAAAAAGCCATTCAGCAGATAGGGGAGAACATACAAAATATTGTTGTTAAGCCTCTTATAAGTATTTTCCATACCTTCTCAATTTTAAGGTATCATCAATTAGAAGATATGTCACTGACTTATTAGCAACTTCCCTGAGGAAAACAAAACACTAGATATCTTGAATAGTGAAATTCTTTATGTTAATTAATACTTCTAGTAACTAAATTCAAATATACATACTGAATTCTGAAATTTTAAATTAAATGAAAAATGGATAGGTAATTGCTTAATTGGTTTTTCTATCTATAAAGCAGTATGTTGTGATACCATACAGTCATGGCTTTATTTTTCCAAATAACCCAGCTACCTCACAATAATCTTTGCTGTTTGGAAGTAAACTTGTATGTGTTCTGATGAAGAAAACATACTTTTTGCTTTTCTTGTGTCAGAAAAAAAAAATAACGCGAAACAGATACTTCCTTTGAGTTACTGATTTTTAAATCTGAATGTCTGGCAACAATTCTAGCTTAATAATGTACTCTGAAGGTCAGATTCAAGGTGAGGGGGAAGCTATTGAATTTTGCCATTATTCCCCATCATTATCCACTCTGGGAATGGCCAACATCATCATACTCTGATGCAAAGAATAATAGGATTCTATTATATGGTTAAGTTTGCCTACTTTCCCTAGAAATGTAATTAATCTTGCCTAAACATATTTTCTCTAGTATCTTCCTGGACCAGTTTTTGAATAAGAATCTATATAATCAAAGTATTGAAACAAAGGAAGAATGAACCATAGCTGGGAATGGATTTGAAAATTAAGTTCGAAACAACCAGAAGTTAGAAAATAAGAAAGAGTTGACATTGAAGAGCAAATGATGCTCTAGGATGAAGTGAAAAGAAACTAAATTTATGACATAAACACTATTGGAGAAAAATTAATAAAAGTTTGCAGTGAAAAAGCTTACTATTTGAGTCAACAATTTTGAATCAGGGTCATGGCAGAGGTAATGGAAAAAACAGAACAGATGTGAGAAATATTTTGGAGTTGGAGTCAGCTAGGTTTGCAAGTGAGCCAGTTTAAGAAGAAAGTCAAGGGATACAGTGGAATTCCAGGCCCTGGTTGATAGAGAATACTGATATTGTTAAAAGAAAGAAGGATAGCATGGGAGAAAGAGGTTGATTTTGAGGAAATAAATAAAAATAAAATAATCTTTTTAATAACTTTTAGTATAAAATAAAAGTTATAGGTAATGTACAAATCCATTCTTTAAAGATTAGGTCAATATTTTGTATTTGTGTATATGTTTTTTAGTTTTTATTTGTTTTATTAACTAAGGAGAAAAATGCTATAGATAATAAGTTTATACTTAAAGCAAATCAATGTCTGTAAATAAACCTACATGTAATGATACCACCTCAGCAAACATGATATCACAAATAAAATAGTTCATCAAGAATAATACTTTTATTAAGAGCCTAATTTTTATCTTATGGCAAGATTACATCAAATTCCTTTATGAAAGCCATGGCTATAACAGGCTTTGTGGTTTCAACCCAAAGTTGCTTTTGTTATAAAGCCAACATTAAAACCACACGGTTCAGACAGTTTTTAGAATTCCATATTTTTCTTCTGAAACTTGAACCAGAATATCAGGACTAATGGTCTGTAACCGGTATTTCACATCTCTGCCTTTGTTTCTGGCAGCTTTTCTCACTCCACCTTGGGACCATCAGTCACAGAATGTATTCAACAGGGTAACTGGAACTACAACCGTGTCAATGGTGACTGGTGTTTGTTCTCATTCTTTGTTGTTCTCTGCTGCCTGGGTCACAGGGTTTCTCCCTCATCTCAGAGTAGGAGGAGATTTGGGCAAATCTCTGGCCATGGCCATCAGACAAGCTAAGGTGAAAATCTCATTCCTGCCCTCAATTGTAAACTCTCCTCCAGGTCACTTGTGTTCCTTAAGTTTAATTTTGCACATCTGTAAAACTGAAATTGTATTCTTTTCTTTTCTAGGTTAGTAGATTTAATGACCATTATAATAATAGTGGTTAACATTATGGTCCAAAGAAGCAGACATCATATTCTGCCACTTTACATAGCAGGTTATCTCCTTCTCAGTTTGCTCCATAAAATTGAGATAACAAATGCATCAACCCTGTTCAACATTCAAAATCCATTCACCAACAATGGACCAGACACTATTCTAGACTCTTAAAAGGTTATGGAATTATGTGAGATGATACATAGGTAGGTTGCATTATTGTGCCATTTTATATTCTCCATTCTTGCCAAGCTCCTGTCAGTGGAGACTACTTCCCTGTAACAATTTTAGGCTCATCCGCATGACTTGCTCTGACCAATGGACACAAGCAGACATGATGCATACCATGGCCCAGTAGAAGTTGTAAGTATGCTCTCTTTTTCCCACCCTCTTCCTTGACAACAGAATCGGTCACATAGGGACTTGGTCCTTCAGCCTTGGACCAGATACATAGGACACACAGAACAGAGCTACATAGCTTATAGCTACATAGAATGTTGCAGAACTATAAATAATAAATACATAGTTTTGATGCTGTTGTATACTAATCAACACTGAAAAACAAGAAATAAATGCTTGAGAATGGAAGTCAAGGAAAACTGACTGACATGACATAGTATCTTGCATGTAGAAGTACTTTATATCTTAGAAATAATAATAAACTAAAATCTATATATATAAAAGGCTAATATGCAAAGTGTCCCCTCGGAAATTCGACCGGGAGACTGGGAATTCGATCGCTCACTATGACGTGCGCTGGCCACCAGGGGGCAGCATGGAACGAGGGAAGGAAGGCCCCAGCCAGCAGCCAGAGGCCCCAATCGGCCCTGATCGCTGGCCAGGCCTAGGGACCCTACCCATGCATGAATTTCGTGCACCGGGCCTATACTATATAATAATAGTATACAAACACTTAAAATTATATTGACATCTTTCTATCCACCCATCTAACCAACAAATATTTATTGAGAACTACATGCATATATGCCAGAGACTATTTAGGCTGCTGGAGATAAAGCAGTGAACAGGTAAAATTTATGCTCTCATAAAGATGACATTATTATGGGGGAAAGTAGAAATTTGAGTATAAGAGGGAGAGATGTTATAAAAAAAAATAACAGGGAAAGGAGACAGAAAATATCAGATATGGAAGAGATCTGTGTGTCTGTAATTGTGTAGTGTTCTGAGACGGCTTTACTAAGGGAGACACCTTTGAGCAGAGATTAAAAAGAAGTAAAGAAGGGAGTCCAGGGGATATCTGGGGCAAGAGGGAAAAGCAGGTGTAAAAGGGTTGGGACAGTCAAGGATTAGTTAAGAGGCCTTATAACTGAGAGAAGTTAGAGGCACTCTAGTGAAAGGTGAAGTCAGAGAGGAATAAGGGAGCCAGTCATTTATTCCTTCTAAGCTATTGGAAGAAGTTCCGGCTTTTTTTGTTCCAAAAGAGATAGGATGGTCCTGGGAAAACATGACATTATCTATGTTTTAAAAAGTCATTCTGGCTGCTGTTTTGAGGATAGTTTATATGGCTTAAAGGTAAAAGCAGGCAGATCACTTAAAAAGCAATTGTAATAATCCAGTCAGAGACAATGGTAGCTTGAATCAAGGGGAGAACAGTGAGAGCCATGAGAAGTAATGAACTCTGGATATATCTGAAGCTAGTGGCTGACCAGATTTGTTAATGAGGAATACATAACTAGAAATAAATGTATTTATTGAGATAGGGAGGCATGGAAGAAGGGCAAAATTGAGGGGCAAGTGGTAATCAAGAATTTACTTTTAGCCATTGAGAGTTAGGGTAAACTTGTTCAATTCTGATTTTCTTCTTGCTGGCCTTCCAGAGAGGGATTTGGCTTTCTGCCAAGTCTATGGGAACCACTGCACAGAGTGGTTATGGTAATTAATCCTGCCAGAATGATGAGGTGAAGGATCAAAGCTGTGTCCCCTTGTTACAAGGAAAATAATTGGAGCCCAGCCCTCTGATTGTGTCTGGGGAGGGGCTGGTGCTCTCCTGCCCAATAATGCTATGCTGACAGAGCAGGGCTGCCGTTGAGCTTTCAGCACATGGCAATGCTTTCTACGTGGGTTTTTGCTATTGCTTTTTAAATACCCAGCCTCTGATCATGCAAAAAATATATATATATTATGCTCTCCCTTGTCACCTATTTTAAGAGCCTCCAGCCTCACTGTCAAAATCATCCTCCAAGAGCTTGATATCCATTCCGACTGGATCAGTAAGCACAGACTAGAATGAGTTTCCATTGGGGTGTGTTTGTTTTAGGTGTTTCCCTAGTTATCTTTGAGATTCCTATAAGAAATCTAAATTGAAATGTTGAGTAGGTGGTTAGCATGTAAGTCTACAGTTCAAGGAAAATGTTGAGAATAGAGATAGACAGGGTGGGGCAAAAACAGGTTTACAGTTGTGAGTATATGAAACACATAGTTTATTCTTGTATTATTATTTATTAACTAGAGGCCCAGTGCATGAATTCATGCACGGGTGGGGTCCGGCTGGCCCAACCCCAAACAGGGCAGATTGGGGCCAGGCCCGCTGGAAGGAGGAGACAGCGGGAGGTTGGCCTACCGGCCCGCCCCGATCAGGCCCAATCAGGGCCAGGTCTGCTGAGGAGAGGGTCAGAGGGGGCCGATTGGGGGCCAGTCGCCTGGGGAGGGGCTGTGGGTGGTTGGCTGGCCGGCCCTGCCCCTGATCAGAGTGGGGGGGCCAATCGGGAGCAGAGCTGACTGGGGGTAGGGACTGTGGGCCGATCAGGGTGGTGGGGGCCCACCGTGGGTGGGGCCGGCCAAGGGGAGGGGCTGCAGGAGGTTGGCAGGCCGGCCCCACCCCTTATTCTGGTGGGGGGGCAATCAGGGGCAGGGCCAGCCAGGGGGAGGGGCTGCAGGCCAATTGGAGTGGTGGGGCTGGCCGGCGGGGAGGGGCTGCAGGAGATTGGCCAGCAGGGCCCCCCCCTAATCCAGCCAGTTTGCTGGCTGCAGTGGACATCATAGCTACCGGTCATTCCGGTTGTTACAACATTCTGGTCACTGGCCTTTTATATATATAGGTTATTGTACTATTTTCCAGACAAACAACTATATGGGAAATATGTATGAGTTCATTAATGGAAAATCTAAACATGGAGAGAAAATGATTGAAACCAATCCTTAGGAAAATATAAGGTGTAGCCTGAGAATAAAACATCTCTGAAGGTAACTGAGGTTAATAAAGACTCCAAAACATTGTAATTACAAGGCAAACAATTTGGTTATTAAAACCCCTCAAATATAATGAAATTATAGTTTAACTTCAGACATGATTTCCTAGTATTTTTCATGTGATGAGACACAAACACAACTGATCTAAACCTTTTTACCATTTTCACAAAGATTTTAAGGGTAATTACTAGCAAAGATTTACAATAATCTCTTCCAGAGTTAATATATTTGAGAGTATACAATTGAGGGTATTTTGGAATATTAGTTAAAATGTAATGCTGATTTCATTGGGCAGTACATACTGTTGGTGGGTTTTTCAGTAAACAGGTTTGAAAATAGTCATATATTAAAATATTCTTTCTTACCAGGATAGAGGGTACAGTCCATAAAAGACAAATCATCAATTGCAATGTCTCCCGTGAAGCCATCTCCCACTGAAGCCTCCACCAAAATCTAAGAAAAATAGAAATTTATTGTCATTCTAAAGGAAACTGATTTATGAAATCCGATAGCTGAAAAAGAATTCAGAATTTACCTAAAGAAAACTCTCTTCTGAACCATTAAGAAATATTTTACAAGAGTCTTCATAAGTAGCATCTTGCCTCTGCCTGAATAATCCTAGTCACGAGATGCTCCCCACTGCCCCGAGCCTATGGAAGCCAAGAAGCCCATATCAGATTGATATCTACTTCCCTATAACTTTCTACCACTATTTCTACACTTGCCCTGTTTTCCTTTGATCCTTTAAGTATTTGAAGGCAAATTATTGTCCCCTTTTCCCACCTTTGCCCTAAAGTTCACACGTTTCCAAGGTTAGACTTCTTCATCCTTTGAGAAATCCAATTTGCTGCCGGAGGTACTTGCTAGAATGTACATATTGAAGAGCTTTAAAATTTTTCCCACAACGACCTTATTCTGTAACAATTTATGAAACTGGCTAATCGTTATTAGATCTCCTTCTGAACCACATTAATCACAGTGAACCCAGATGACATCTGTGCTTTTACAGGAGCTGCAATTCCACCAAAACTCTAGTAAAATGTGAAATACTGACAAACCACTGCAGTGTATGGCAGATTGTGATTAGGGCTGAGATTTACTGTAATAGAATTAATCATGATGAATTATTTTAATACTTATGCAAATATGTTGAATACTTACTAGGAATCCAGCTATAATTTAATAATGAACTTCAAGTAAACTCAAACGGTAAAAACATGTTCTCTTTTTCCACTATTAGATGAATATATGTTTCTATTTCATTTTTCCTCACAAATGATATATGTGGGAGTAGAAATTTTATTTCATTTTTTAAATTATAAAAATCAAAAGTTATCTCATACATTGTTTATTGATGTTTTACTTAAAGTTTTAAAAGGTCAAATTAATGACCTCAAGCCTCTTGACATCTTCTTCCAACTTCCCAGTCTTTCTTGAGAACTACCAGATTTCCTCCCTGACTTGTTGCTAAGGGACTTAATGTTGGAAAGGTTGATGCACCTACAAATGGGTAAATATAGTCCACCTGATACTGCCAGAGGAACATTTAACAGTGGTATGCAGGAAGTATCCCACTGCTTTACAAAGGCTCACACCAAATATAAAATGCACTCTTCTTTTTACCACCAGCAGGATTCAAAGAAATTAATAGGCAGATAAAAATACTTTGTACAAAATCATACAACTATTCTAATAAACAAAAAGAATTTGGCAGTACGTACTGTCAAAATATATTGTTGTTTTGTAGAAAATAAGACTGAAGTTGGGTAAACAAGAGGAAAAAGTTATAAGAAAAGACCAATTAATTACTAATACATTTCTTGGATCATTCTGTATCTATCTCACTGCAGTACCATATAGAATATGTTAACAGAAGGCTCACAGGTGGAACAAAAAAGAAAAACTAAGATATATAAAAATAAACACTATTGACTTGGCTATCCAGCTTATGATTATCTTAATTAATTCATGAGAAGAGATAGAAAATTGATATCAGAATTCCAAAATTAATTTTAATTAAAATTTATTGGGGTGATATTGGTTAAATTATATAGATTTCAAGTGTACAATTCTATGACACATCATCTGTATATTGCAGTGTTTACCACCCAAAGTCATATCTTCTTCCATCACCATATATTTGACCCCCTTTACCCTTTACTACCACCACCCCATACCCCTTCCCTCTGATAACCACCATACTGTCATCTGTGTCTGAGTTTTTGTTTGTTTGTGTTTCTTGTTTGTAAATTTGTTCCAAAGTCTATAAAAAGCATACCTGTGCATATAAATATCTGTAAGATTATTTTAGGATATATACACATATTTAGTTCCATTCAAATGTCTGGGATCAACTGTTCCAAAGTATTCCTTTTGTTAAAATATTGGTCATTTGTAAAAATTACAAATTTTCTCATTTGTGAGCCACACCCAGTAAGCAGCATTTCTGAGTGGATGCTGTCTACATGGGCTTATTTGCATTGGAGTTTATTTCATATTATATGGAAAGCATTGCTTCTGTCAGCATCCCGTGCTAATGGGAAGACAGCTGAAATAGTCTGAGGCAAAGGACAGTTGGGTCTTGCTGTAAGGCACAATTTAATCATAATATTCACTAAAATATCTTCAACTTCCTACTCCTCTAAATGGTAGCATTCTTAAGAAAAAGTGAACAATGGTTTCAAGATGAGATACTAAAAATGTCAATTTGTATATATAATTGCAGCCTTTTTTGGATATTAAAAAGCCTATTTGATAACAAATCACATCTTTAGAAAAAGTTATGAATGTTGAGGCTTAGTTCTATTTTTAATCTATATTTAATTTAGTTTTGCAAAAGGCTTTGCAAAGTATCCTAAGAAACTAGTCCTAAGAAAATAATCACAAAGAGAGCGAAACCAAGTTCTGGAAAATTTACTTTCACTTCTGGTGGTTTTCCCAGAATAAATAGAAGGATATTCAATTATAATCATTGTTGTAAGATAGCATTGCAATTCTGAAAATTAGGGAAGCCAAATTTTACTCCTAAATTTCACTAGTACCTTACCGAATGACTTAAAGAAAAATTCCAGTTTGGTCTAAATGGCCTGGATTATCTGTAAAGGTCAATTCTACTTGCATTAGAACTATTGTTAGCTTGGAAACTTTATAAAGTAACCTAGCTCTTCTAAGTTGTTTTTTTCATGGGCTACCTCATGCTTAAATAAATATGAATGGCCTTGTCAACTACATTGAAACTTTTAGGTCTAATATAACTAAAGACTCAAATATTAATAAGGCTTTAGAGCAGTGGTTCTCAACCTTCCTAATGCCGCCACCCTTTAATACAGTTCCTCATGTTGTGGTGACCCCCAATTTCATTGTTACAAATTGAACATAATTAAAGCATAGTAATTAATCACAAAAACAATATGTAATTATATATGTGTTTTCCAATGGTCTTAGGCGACCCCTGTGAAAGGGTCATTCAACCCCCAAAGGGGTCGCGACCCACAGGTTGAGAACCGCTGCTCTAGAGACTCACCTCAAATCATTCTTTAAGGAAACTCTGAGTTATTGACTAAAACTTTTAAATAATATGGAATCTATTGTCATAATACATTTAACAAAAGTTAGTCATAATTTTTATCAAACTACAATTTCCTATCTGTATTTTTGTGGGATATGTATATGTGTGTGTGTGTTTTGTAGGCTCTATTAATTCATAAGATAGAAAAATAGAATTAATTCAACTTGTTAACTATGTTAGCCAGCATGTATTTGAAAAAGAATACAAAATTTCAGCATACTATATCAATGTTTAATATAATACATCTCAGAAAGACTCAAATGAAAGGAATTCTCATTTAAAATTTATAAAAGCTTATCCTGTGCAGAGCAACTGGAAGTCCAATGTACTACTGGTGAGAATTCAAAATGGTACAGCCACCTTGGAAAATGATTTGGCAACTTCTTATAAAATTAAACACATTTCCATATAATGTGGCAATCCCACATGTAGGTAGTTTACTCAAGAGAAATAATACATGTCTAAATAGAAACCTGTTCACAAAGTTTACAGAAGCTTTGCTTATGATGTCTAAAATTTGGAAACAACCCAAATATCCCTTAATTAGTAAATAGATAATGGAAATTGTGGTAGATATAGACAATGGAATACCATCCTATATAATAAAAGCCTAATATACTAAGTGTCCATTCGTCCAAAAGGCTATATACTTTATCAAACCATTTATATAACATTCTAGAAAAAGGAGAATTATAGGAATGAAATCAGATTAGTGTTGCCAAGGGCTCAAGGGAGGGAGAGGGAATTGACTACATAGAAGAATGGAGAATGTGGAATGATGAAAATATTTTCTATCTTAGTTGTGTCAGTGGTTACACAGATGTCGTTTGTTGAAATGTATAGAACTGTTTCCCTAAACATGATGGATTTTACTTATATAAATTATACCTCAATATATAAAAAACATTTATTCTATACTTACTGCCATAAGTCATCAATACTCAGCTATTACTTTTACTTTTGTTTAAATTGCTAACTTAATGCATGGCATTTGATAGTCAGTATATAGTAATCTCAAGTATTTCTATTTTTCATTCAGTATGAAAAATCTTCTCCTGTTATCCACTAATAATTTTCCAGAGAACAAATATTTGTGTTTTCTCCTCTACTTCCTAACTGTGTCAACTTATTTTCATTTGGCATTCCATAATTAAAAATGCAGAAAAAATGAAAATGAAAGACATTATAAAAACTCTCTTTAGCCTATTTTGACAATTTACTATAAGCTGAAGTAGACAAATTCCTATAAATATATTCACACAAGTATCCAATATTTTATTGTATAAGATACAACTTAGAGTGCTCCTAGAAAGTCAGCTTAGAACCTCAAACTTTTTAGGCTAATACTTAAGAAAATATTTGCTTGATTCAACATTAAACGAGTTTCAATCATCTTTGGAATTACTTTATATAACCCTGAGGCCAATCTCTGTGAAATGAAACTTAGAATTTTGTCTGACAAATTTTGTTTCTAACTCTATGTGCAGAATAATTAGTTTTCAGTTATTAAGCCAAATATATGAACACCACTTATTATTAAACATGAGCCATAAGAGCCATACGTAACCTGTACATACACTGAGCAGAGAAATGAATACAAGAAAATATAATACTTGTAAACATATATACACCCAATATAGGAGCACCCAAGTGCATAAAAAGCTCTCTTTTTTATTGTTTAAAGTATTACAAATAGTAGTACATATGTCTCCTTTTCCCCCCATTGACCTCCGCCTGGCCTCCCCCACCCCCGGCACATGC
>NW_005363130.1:386208-389413 GCF_000412655.1 Myotis brandtii | reverse complement strand
TGCTTATATGCATGCATACAAGTCCTTTGGTTGACCTATTATCTCCCCCATAAAAAAAAAAAAAAAAGCTCTTGATGGATTTTAAGGGAGAGATTAACAATAATAAAGTCATAGTAGGGGACTTTAACAGCCCACTGACATCATTGGATAGATCTTCCAGACAAAAAATTAGCAAGGAAACAGAGGCCTTAAATGACACACTAGATCAGGTGTATCTAACCAATATTTATGGAACATTTCACCCCAAAGCAACAAAATATACTTCTTCTCAAGTGCACATGGAACATTTTCAAAGATATACCACATATCAGGGTACAAAACAAGTTTATATACATTCAAGAAGATTGATTTAATACTAAGCATCTTCATGGATCACAATGGCCTGAAGTTAGAATTCAACTACAATAAAAACATTCAAATACACGGTGGCTAACTAGCATGTTATTAAACAATGAATGAGTTAACAATGAGATCAAGCAAGAAATTAACTGCTTCCTTTTTTATTATTTATTTACCACAAGTAAAAGTCAGGAATGATCTTTCTTTTGAATATTTTTTTTTTACTGTTTCACTTCATTACTGCTGTGTATGTGCTCCATGTGAGTGACGTAGGTGCTTATGTAGGTGGGTTCCAACTTACGGTGAAAATCGAGTTATGTCGCACCATAAGAACGGATCTCCGTTGTAACCTAAGGACTGCCTGTACTGAAAATCCTAACACAGCAATCAGAAAAGAAGAAGAGCTAAAAGGCATCCAAATGGGAAAGGAGGAAGTAAAACTGTCATTATTCACAGATGTCATGATATTGTACATAGAAAACCCTAAAGACTCCACCAAGAAACTACTAGATTAATGAATGAATTCAGTAAAGTTACAGAATACAAAATCAGTATACAGAAATCAGTTGTGTTTCTATACCTTAACAATGAAATATCTGAAAAGGAAATAAAGAAAACAATCCCAAACACAAAGCATCAAAAACAATAAAATACTTAGGAATAAATTTTACCAAGGAGGTAAAAGACCTGCACTTGGAAAATTTTAGGACATTGACAAAAGAAATAGAGGAAGATACAAATAAATGGAAGTGCATACCATGTTCATGGATTGGAAGAATTAATATCATTAAAATATGTATACTACCCAAAGCAATTAATAGACTCAAGGCAATCCCTAATAAAATACCAATGGTATACTTCACAGAGCTAGAACAAATACTCCAAAAATCTATATGGAGCCATAAAAGGCCCCAAATAGCTGCAGCAATCTTGAGGAAGAAGAATGAAGTAGGAGGGTATATCCAAAATATATAAAGCACTCATACAACTCAACAAGAAAGACAAACAATTCAGTTAAAAAAGTGGGCAGAAGGTCTGAATAGACATTTCTCCAAAGAGAATGGATATCAAACTATACTACAAAGCCATTATAACCCAAACCTGCCTGGTAATGGTACAAGAACAATGGATAAGAACAAAGAACCCATAAATTGACCCACACCAATTTTTAAAATGTATTTAAAAAAAACACATACACATGATGATATCAATAGATACAAAAAAAGCATTCAACAAAATACAGCACTTTTTTTTGATAAAAACTCTCAGTAAAATGGGAATAGAGGGATCATACTTCAACATAATAAAGGTATATATGACACACCTATAGCCAATATAATACTCAGTAGGCAAAAACTAAAAGCATTTCCCTTAAGAACAGGAACAAGACAAGGATATCCACTTTCACCACTCTTATTCAACATAGTACAGGCAGTCCTCAGATTACGTTGGATTTGACTCAAACAAATGGGACTACATCAAAATAAAAAGCTTCTGTACAGCAAAAAAAACCCAAACCAAAACAAAACAAAACAAAACAAAAAAACAACCATCATCAAAATGAAAAGGAAACCCACTGTTTGGGAGAACATATTTGCCAATGATACATTTGGTAAGGTGTTAATATCCAAAATATATAAAGCACTCATACAACTCAACAAGAAAGACAAACAATTCAGTTAAAAAAGTGGGCAGAAGGTCTGAATAGACATTTCTCCAAAGAGAATGTACAAATGGCCAAGAAACATATGAAAAAATGCACAAAGCCACTAATCATCAGAGAAATGCAAAAGAAAACCACAATGAGATATCACTCACACCTGTCAGAATGGCTATCATCAAACAATCAACAAATGACAAGTGCTGACAAAGATGTGAAGAAAATACTAGTAATACTAGTTCACTGCTGGTAGGAATGCAGATTAGTGCAGCCACTATGAAAAACGATATGGCATTTCCTCCAAAAATTAAAAATGGAACTGCCATTTGACCCAGTGATCCCACTTCTGGGAATATATCCTAAAAAAACCAAAACACCCATCTCCTAGGGCAAAGGAAACTAAGAAGAAAATAAACAAATGGGACTACATCAAAATAAAAAGCTTCTGTACAGCAAAAAAACAAAACAAAACAAAACAAAACAAAAAAAACAACCATCGTCAAAATGAAAAGGAAACCCACTGTTTGGGAGAACATATTTGCCAATGATACATTTGGTAAGGTGTTAATATCCAAAATATATAAAGCACCCATTCAACTCAACAAAAGAAAGACAAACAATTCAATTAAAAAAATGGGCAGAAGGTTAAATAGACACTTCTCCAAAGAGGACATACAGATGGCCAAGAGACATGAAAAAATGCTCAGTCACTGATCATCAGAGAGATGCAAATTGAAATGACAATGAGAATATCACCTCACACCTGTCAGGATAGCTACCATCAACAAATCAACAAATGACAAGTGCTGGTGAGGATGTGGAGGAAAGGGAACCCTAGTTCACTGTTGGTGGGAATGCAAACGGTGTAGCCATTATGGAAAATAGTGTGGAGTTTCCTCAAAAAATTAAATATAGAACTGCGATTTGACTTAGTGATCCCACTTCTAGGAATATATCCTAAGAGATGGGAAACTCCAATCAGAAAGAATGTATGGCTGTAACCGGTTTGGCTCAGTGGATAGAGCATCGGCCTGTGGACTGAAAGGTCCCAGGTTCGATTCTGGTCAAGGGCATGTACCTTGGTTGTGGGCATATCTCCAGTAGGGAGTGTGCAGGAGGCAGCTGATCGATGTTTCTCTCTCATCGATGTTTCTAACTCTCTATCTCTCTCCCTTCCTCTCTGTAAAAAAATCAATAAAATATATT
>NW_005363130.1:382528-385223 GCF_000412655.1 Myotis brandtii | reverse complement strand
GCCCTCCCCTGCTGGCCATCTTGTGTCCACATGGGGGTGGCCATCTTGTGTGTTGGAGTGATGGTCAATTTGCATGTTACTCTTTTATTACATAGGATAGCTAAGATTTGGAAACAGCCCAAGACCCCATTAGCAGATAAATGAATAAAAAAGTTGTGGGACATTTACATTAGGGAACATTACACAGCTGAAAAAAGAGGGATATTTTACTCTTTGGGACAGCATGGATGCACCTGGAAAATATTATGCTAAGTGAAATAAGCCAATCTGAGAAAGACAAATATCACATGATCTCATTTATTTGTAGAATCTAATGAATTAAATGAATTGACCAACAAAAGAAGACCCAAAGAGAAAAGATAAAGCAAAGAAATTGTATACTTAGTAGAGGCCCAAATTCGTGCATGGGTGGGGTCCAGCCAGCCCCACCCCAATCAGGATGGGGGGGCCGATCAGGGCTGGTGCCACCTGGGGGGAGGGGCCGTGGGAAGTTGACTGGTCAGGGGGAGAGGCTGCAGGAGTTTGGCTGGCTGGCCCCGCCCTCTGCAATGTGCATCATTGCGATCAGTCATTCCAGTCGTTCTGGTCACTTAGGGTTTTATATATATAGATTAGAGGCCCGGTGCACAAAAATTTATACACATGGGGTCCCTCAACCTGACTGGTGATCGGGGACAATCAGGTTCGTCTTGCCCAGTGCCAATAGGAGCCGATCAGGGTGAGTTGGCTGGCGGGAGGTTGCCCAGCCATGGGAGGTTGGCTGTGGAAGCGCACTGACCATCAGGAGGCAGCTCCTGCATTGAGCGTCTGCCCCCTGGTGGTCAAAGTGTGTCATAGCTACCGGCCAGTCATCTGGTCATCTGGTCGTTCGGTCATAATGGTCGCTTAGGCTTTTATATATATGTAGATGTTGTTTCCATCAAGTTATGGAAAATTTTGTCTTTGCAAGAACCTTTTTCAGCTATAAATTTAAGGACTGACCTAAACAGAAAAAGTACATGAAATTTAGAATCAAAGCTTCAAACTTGATTGCCATAAAATGTTATATCAATATTTTATAGAATTAATATTCTATTGCATTTTATGACAATAATAAATATATACAATAAAATATTATTTCAGTTATTATTTTATAATCTCTAATTTAATGTTTATTTATCATTTAAAACATTTAAATATATTTTATGAGGCAGGATATGTTAAAATAGTAGGATTTATATGTAATTTATGGATAAATAAGTATGCATATTCCAGACTATAAGCAAGCATATTTATTTGTAAATATAATTTTTACTGATATGGTATTCAATAAAAATGTCTGGAAACCACTTCTTTAAGAAGTAAAAATTTCTTGGGGAAGCTATTTAAGATTGACACTCTCTTGTGTGTATGGACCAATCTATCTAAAGCAAGTATGTTAAACTCAAAGGCTAACACGGGCCAAATAAACAAGGTTTAAATTTATATGGGATGCAAAAAAAAACAAAGCTTCAATTTTCATAGAAATATCAGTTTATTCGATAGTGACATGCTGAATACAAAGGGCTGAAATAAATGAGTAATCATTAACATAAAATAACATTTTAATAAAAATTAATATTTTTTCTTGAACATTAACTTATCAGACACTGAATATCTGCACAAATTAATAAGCGTAACGAAAATAAACCTATTTTTTTTGTTCTCCGAAAGCGAAATATTTCCTGTTGCGCACACAAAACAAGTCAGTCCAAGACTAATGATGTGGCAATCAGCAGCTAAAATATTCACTGCTAGTATTAGTGGAGAGAAATGGTGCGCCTGCACATAAGGCGTGTAAGGGAAATGAATGCAACACGATTATAGTAATCAGTCATTAGCGAACGTTGTAGTTATTAATAATTACATATAACAGGATATTGTAAAAATTAAGTTATGAAATTTTTATTAAAACGTTTCTTACATACCATTATATTGGCCTGGCCACAAAAATATTCGTTGTGGGCCACATGTGGCCCACGGCCCTCGAGTTTGACATGCTTGGGTTAGAGCATAGTCTCTATAAGCCAAGGTCGTTGGGGGTTTGATCTCCAGTCAGGGCATATAGAAGAATCAACCAATGAATGCATAAATAAGTGGATTTGTTGCTCCCTCTCTCCCTCCGTCTCTTCCTCCATTCCCTTCTCTCTCTAAAATCAATTTAAAAATTATTACTATGAACTGTGAATTGAGACCATGTTTCTCTTTTATTAGTGTAGATATGCATAGCCCATGGACACAGGCAATAGACAAACCAAAGACGTTATATACTTATATGCATAACCATGGACACTGGTAGTGAAGCCCTGGGAGGGTGGGTAGGGGTTTGGAGGAAAAATGTAAAGGGGGGGGCGGGATATATCTGTAATACTATCAACAATAAAAATATAGTTTTTAAAAATGTAGTACAAGTAGAGGTGACATAAAATGCTGGGACAGATAAGTAGGTCAAGTACTATAAAAGGATTACTTAAAAGAAAAAATTCTGATGTCTACCTTATCTGAGTTCCTATTTTGGAAAAAAAAATCATGGCAAAATTTTGTTGATTTGATTTTTTTTGCATGATATTGTATTTCTTCTTACTTAATATATGGTTTGCTAATAATTTTTGGTTCCTCAATGAGTGCCCACATTGTCATTGTGTCAAGTGTTTACATGGTTATCAAGGAGAAAAAA
>NW_005363130.1:377937-381383 GCF_000412655.1 Myotis brandtii | reverse complement strand
GGGTGCCAGTGGGGGCCCCCTGATTGCCCCGCAAGTCGCCCCGCAGAGAAAGGCAACTGGCGGTGGGGGATGGGGCCAGCGAACGGACGGCGCCAGGCCATCCAAGGGAGGTGCTAGTGGGAGCCCCCTGATCACCCCACCAGTCGCCCCACAGATCGTCCCTGATCGCCGGCCAGGCCTAGGGACCCCACCCATGCACAAATTTGGTGCACCGGGCCTCTAGTACAAAAAATAACATTAAATGTAAAAAAGTCAAAAAATTTAAAAAGTATATCAAATAAAAAATTTTCTCCCAACAGTGCAGATGAATGGTGCTATATTGCTGATATATTTAAATTTGTAGAAGAACCATACACCTTAATGTATATGTAAATTGAAATGTTTACATCAATTCAGCCTTCTTTCCTCTACCATAATACCTCATTTTATAACACTTTGAACTGAATGAGTCTGATTTGTTAGTCTTTCAGAGAAGGCCACACACCTGTGCCTGGCCAATCTCCTTTCCACCCACAATTTTTTTCCCCGCATCAGAGTTTCTGCTGTATTGAGGATAGAGACATTTTTAAAAATCAAGGAGTGGGGAATTTTGGTAGAGGAAATAAGATCATTCAAAATTTCATTGATGTTTCTTTATTTAGATAGAATTTTTTCTGTTATTCTTCTTGAATGAAAGAGACAGAAATCTAAAAAAATCACCCCACATATTCAGGTCATATGAGGTTTATTTGCTTTCCATGGTCTTTAAAGTGATGGGAAAGCATAAAGGTTATTTCAGCTACATTTCTGTGTTACTGTAAACATACAAGAAGGGCCAAAATCTGGATGACTTTTCTTCCTCCTCCAATATATATAACAATGCCTCTCTGAAACTTGCCTAAATGGGTTTAAAAGAAATAAGTATTGATCAATTTGTAACTAATTTGCTACTTGAAATTCTGCAAACTCACATGCTATTTTAAAGCATCCTTTGGGGACTCATCTATCATATAACACACTTCACATCTCATCTATTACTTGAATGAGGATAAATAGTTCTCCAGTCCTAAAAATGTATATGGGATGTATTTGATTGGAGGTTATAAAAAGCATTTAATTGAAAATAGCCTGATCAATACTACAGAGAGAAAAGTAAAGGAGATAGAGAATTGCCCAGCCGGCATGGCTCAACGGTTGAGCGTCGACCTATGAACTAGGACAGGGTTTGAGGTTCGATTCCAATCAAGGGCACATGCCCGGATTGCGGGCTCAATCCCCAGTAGGGGTAGTGCAGAAGGCAGCCGATCAATGATTCTCTCTCATTATTGATGTTTCTATCTCCCTCTCCTCCCTTCCTCTCTGAAATCAATAAATGTATTTTTTTTAAAAGAAGATGAAGAACTATTGATTAGAAAGTTCAAAAAATTGTGTATTTATTATTTTAAATGTTAAGGTATATAGTAATAAGATTTTAATAGAATACAATATAATACTGTCCAAGTGATTGGTTCACACATGCCAAAATAAATTCTAACTTAAGAAGCATAGTTCTAAAATTCTTATTTTTTTTAATCAACAGACTCATTTTTATCCTCCACACTACTAAAGATAATATTTAAAGGAAAATGAGTAGAACTATAGTTTGTCACTTTATATACAAGTACTAGAGGCCCAGTGCATGAAATTTGTGCCCTCCGGGGGATCCCTCAGACCAGCCTGTGCCCTCCTGCAGTCCCGGAGTCCTTGGGGGATGTTTGACTGACAGCTCAGGCCCGCTGTGGGCCTAAGCCATCAGTTGGACATCCTTAGCACTGCTGAGGAGGCAGGAGAGGCTCCCACCACCACTGCTGTGCTCGCCAGCCATGACCCTGGCTTCTGGCTGAGTGGTGCTCCCCGTGTGGTAGGGCACTGACCACCATGGGGCAGCTCTTGTGTTGGGCGTCTGCCCCTTGGTGGTCACTGCACGTCATAGCGACTGGTCATTCCGCCATTCAATTTGCATATTAGCCTTTTATTATACAGGATTTTACAAAAATAATTACATACCCCTCAGGCTTTCTCTAGTTCAATATCCTGTAATATCCACCCAGTGAATACTGTGAATTAAAGAATCCATTTCAAGTCTCAGTTTAGAAGTTACTACCTCAGAGAAGCTTTTCTCTCAATCACTCAAGCTGAAGCTACTGTCCTGTACAAACTTTTCATAATTTTTAATTATATTTGTGCAACTCAATGTTTGGCTGCCTCCTTTTGGAGACTTTAAGGACAAGCTCTGTGAGGCTAACTGAGGGACAGAACACTGTACACACAGCACCTAGCACAGTGATGAGCATGTAGTAAGGACTTGCATATGTTAGGGAAAAAATGAAACTTCCAATTTCAACTAAAACTTATGTTACTCTTTTTTTTTTAAATTCTTTATTGTTGAAAGTATTACATATACCCCTTTCCCCCTCATTGTCCTCTCCCAGACTGCCCCCACCCACCAGCCCTGGTCTTCACCACCTCCCCCCACCCCATGGTCTGTGTCCATAGGTTATGCTTATATGCATACAGGTTCTTTGGTTGATCTCTTATGTTACTCTTGATGTCACACCATAGTGCCCACATGTTTTGCATGGTACATGATTATCAAAGAAATTAAAGGTGTAAAATATATTGTATTTCATACTACATATCTAAAGTGTTGACAAATCTTGTTTCTTTTTTCTTATACACCTTCCTGTGTCTCTTCCTTACACAGCCTTGTTCTTGGATTCCAAGTGAATGTCTACCTGTATTTATACGGTTTTGCTACCCTTTCCCCTTTTTCCATTCCTACATTTATGACATCTGCATTTCCATATTCTTTCCTCAATCTTCAGCAATTCCTCAAGCACCACTTTCTATCTGGAAAAATATCAATTCCATTTATTAGAAGAATTTCTTTTAAATTATCTGCATGTATTTGATAGCAATATTAGTTTTAGGTAGGCTTGTAACCATTTTTTTTTAAGATTTTAAAAATAATTTACGCATGGAATGAGACCTTAGAGAGCATTTAGAATCCAAAATCTTTATTTTTTATTTGAATAAATGAGAGCCAGAATGTTTAAATAACTCACCCATAGGTCTATAGATGGACTCTGTTGGCAAAATGATATCCAAAATACTCAAAAAAGGTCTCATTCTTGACTAGTTTAAAAATCCAAATATTTTAATCAAATTTTTATTTTTCATTTGTCTTTTTACTTTTATTATGCTTACAACTTTTATACTAATTTGATAGTGACTAATAGGAATTAAATGAATGGGGCACTGTGCAAATAATACAAGACCAATCACTAGCTGAGTTTAGGATAATTATTAATTCTGATTACAGATATGTAACATCTACTGTTTAGCACTGTAATATTATCTATAGTAATAAAAGCTTAATATGCTAATTAGACCGGACAGCCGAATGACCTTCCAGACGTCATTCCAGA
>NW_005363130.1:375911-377580 GCF_000412655.1 Myotis brandtii | reverse complement strand
AGCAGTTAGGGGCAATCAGGCAGGCAGAAAGGTGGTTAGGGGCGATCAGGCAGGCAGGGAGAGTGGTTAGGGGTGATCAGGCAGACAGGCCAGCAGTTAGGAGCCAGTGGTCCTGGATTGCAAGAGGGATGTCCGGCAGCCGGTTTAGGCCCGATCCACAGGGTCGGGCCTAAACTGGCAGCCAGACATCCCCTGAGGGGTCCTGGATTGCAAGAAGGTGTAGGCCAGGCTGGGACCCCCTCTCCCATGCACAAATTTTATGCACTGGGCCTCTAGTTAGTAATATAGTACAGAATTGGGCAAAAGTAGGTTCACAGTTGCTCATATGGAAAGTAATACAAAAATTAATAAATAATAATACAAGAATAAACTGTTTTGTGTACTCACAACTGTAAAACTACTTTTGTCCTACCCTCTATTTATTGTCATACTTTAATTTTTCATGCACATTAATACTCACTATATAATTGTACTTTAAAGGCTTAGCATAGATGAGCATGTCCTATATACTAAATGTTTTTCTAAACACTGTTTCAATTTAGATTTTAAAATATCATTTTAGTTAAAATAAATGTTTTTGAAACCAGTGCTTTTAATGATGTTTTATTCTTTGAAAAGTTACAGTATGACATTTGACATTGTTATTTTAAGTATTTTCTATAATACTTAAAATAATTGCAATTGTTCTTCAGTTTTGACTTCTCAAAATAAAAAGCTGATTTTAAAGTTATCTTTGTTATTGCTTATGTGTGGAAATGTAAGTAATCATTTAAATTATTTATTACCAAAATGGTGCATGAGGGTATTTGGTTTGTTCACTTTAATATAATGAGCCTTATAATGTAGCTTAAGTAGGAAAATCTAGCTCATCAAAACCCATGATCTCATATATATCCATGCCTAGGATAAGACTAAAGTATATAAGAGGCCTTACTAAATCACAGAAATATAAGAACAGCACACAGAAATATCCATAAGTGTTGCAAACCCATTATCATAGTAACTAATACCTATCCCTCCCTAATTGTTTGGAAAAGTGGATAATTTTAATTATAAAATTATCAAGATCTAGTGTATAGTCTACACAGTATTTTATAGCCTGGGATGTCCATGAAAATAAAGTTATGCTTGAACGTTTAAGATATATTTTTATTTATTATATTATTTCTTACTATAAAATATTAAGAACATATTTTTAATGAAGCTATTACATTTTTTGTCATGCTAGGGGACATTAACTTCTGAAGGCTTTTTTATTTTTTTATGAGTTTGTGAAGATGTGACAGCTAGTATAATGAACTACTGTCTTATATGAAAGCTCTTTGGCTTTTCTATGGAATAAAACCTTTATTCATCAATCCATTTGCAGGAAGAACTTTCTAAATCTTGAGTCTGTGAGATTGGATACATTTTCTAGGCTGGTTGAGTAAATTCAATTTTCTTACATACATATATATACACTGAGTGGCCAGATTATTATGACCACCTGACGTTTGTAGGCAAATAAGCTATAATTTCATGCTGCAGTTGCTCGAGGGCCAGACCATTATACATAGGGAAGCAGGTTGTTCACCACAACAGTACAGTGATTTTTTTCTGAAGATATGGGTAAACAATGCGATTTAACAGCCTTTGAATGTGGGATATATTTGAACGTGAGTGGCCAGAT